>NC_081556.1:155087577-155387577 GCF_963082655.1 Stomoxys calcitrans | reverse complement strand
ATAAAAGGGGCATTTATTGCCCGATGCCGCCGAAATTCGGGACAGTGAGTTAAGTTGATCCCTTCGACATTCTTCCTCAATTTGGTTCAGATCGGTCAAGATTTGGATATAGCTGCCATATAGACCGATTTTGGGGCCTTAAAAGGTGCATTTACTGTGCGATTTCGCCGAAATTTAGGACAGTGAGTTGTGTTAGGCCTTTTGACATTCTTCTTTATTTCGGCTTAGATCGGTCCAGATTTGAATATAACTGCCATATAGACCGATCTCTCGATGTCAGGTCTTGGCTTGTAAGGTCTTGGGCTCATAAAAGGGGCACTTATTGCCCGATGCCGCCGAAATTCGGGACAGTGAGTTAGGTTGAGCCCTTCGACATTCTTCTTCAATTTGGTTCAGATCGGTCAATATTTGGATATAGCGGCCATATAGACCGATTTTGGGGCCTTAAAGGTGCATTTACTGTGCGATTTCGCCGAAATTTAGGACAGTGAGTTGTGTTAGGCCTTTTGACATTCTTCTTTATTTCGGCTTAGATCGGTCCAGATTTGAATATAACTGCCATATAGACCGATCTCTCGATGTCAGGTCTTGGGCTCATAAAAGGCGCATTTATTGTCCGATACCGCCGAAGTTTGGGACAGTCAGTTAAGTTGAGCCCCTCGACATATATCTGTAATTTGGCCCTGATCGATCAAGATTTGCAAATAGCTGCCATATAGACCGATCTCTCGATTTAAGGTTTTGGGCCCATAAAAAGCACATTTTTTGTCCGGTGTCGGCGTGATTTGGGACAGTGAGTTGTGTTAAGACCTTCGACATTTTTCTGCAACTTGACCCAAATAGGCCCAGATTTGGATATAGCTGCCATATAAACCGACATCTCTATTTAAAGTTTTGGGCCCATAAAAGACGCATTTATAGTCCGATTTCACTGAAATTTGACACAGTGACTTATGTTAGGCTTTTCAACATCCGTATCGTGTATGGTTCAGATCGGTTTATTTTTAGGTATAGTTACTAAAAAGATCAATATTTTGTTATACATAATTGAACAATAAGTTGTACTAACTAGTATTTGGTCCAAATCAGAACATATTTCAATATAGCTGCTATGGGGCAAGCATTTTTCATCGGATTTTGACGAAAGGTGGTTTACATATACACCCGAGGTGGTGGGTCTCCCAAGTTCGGCCCGGCCGATCTTAACGCCTTTTTACTTGTCTCTACTTCTTTCTTTGAATATTTTTCGACCAACTAAATTGAGCGATAAATCATCAAAAAAATGCTTATTTTATAAGGACGCCGATTTAAATTTTTGAACCAGCCCAGCCGACGAAGAGAAGAGCCTATATATCGTTCACTGACCTAGCGTGCCTAATTCCTATTGATCAGGAGCATTTCCGATTTAAAATGAGCCAAATCTCTTCATATTTAGTTAAAGCTTTCAAATAAAGCGATCTTCGCATGCTCATATTCATTGCATTTTCTTTAGATTTTTTTCAAGCACTTCCAGTTATTTGAGGGGTCACAAGAGGTCAACTTCGACACCCTGTATCTCATTCCGTGTAAGAAATAGACGCCAAAAACAATATGTTGATGTAAGACTACGTCCTCCTATCGGATTCGGATCGTCGGAAAATTCTAAGACGTAAGTCTACGTCCTCCTTTACATATATGTATTTAGAAATGTGTTTTTATACCCACCATTGTAGGATAGGGGGTATATTCATTTAGTCATTCCGTTTGCACCACATCGAAATATGAATTTCCGACCCTACAAAGTATATAAATATTCGGATCGTCGTAAAATTCTAAGACGATTTAAGGATGTCCGTGTGTCTGTCCGTCTGTTGTAATCACTCTATAGCCTTTAAAAATTTAGATATTGAGCTGAAATTTGGCACGGATACGTCTTTTTGATGCACGCTGGTTAAGTTCAATAACGGGCCAAATCGGACCATATTTGGATATAGCTGCTATATAGAACGATTTGCGATAAACGGTCTAATGCTTTATAATTTATCTGATTTCGCTGAAATTTGAAAGAGTGAGTAGTGAAGGGCTTCCCGACATCTGTCCCAAATATGGTTCAGATCGGACTATATTTAGATATAGCTGCCATATAGACCGATCTCCCAGTAAAGGGTCTGGAGCCCATAAAAGCTTTATTTATTACCCAATTTTGCTGAAATTTAAAACGGTGAGTTGTCCCAGGCCTCCCAATATCCGATTTAAATATGGTTCAGATCGGACTATATTTAGATATAGCTGCCATATAGACCAATTTTCCGATAAGGGGTCTGAAGCCCATAAAAGCTTTATTTATTACCTGATTTCGCTGAAATTTGAAACAGTGAGTTGTTTTGAGCCTTCCAATATCCTGCCTCAATATGGTTCAGATCGGACTATATTTAGAAATACCTGCCATATAGACGGATCTTCCCATAAGGGGTCTGAAGCGCATAAAAGCTTTACTTTTAATCCGATTTCTCTGAAGTTTAAAACAGTGAGTTGTTTTAAGCCCCCGATATCCGGCCTTAATATGGTTCAAATCGGACTATATTTAGATATAGCTGCCATATAGACCGATCTGCCGATATAGGGTCTGAAGCCCATAAAACCTGCATTTATTACCCAATTTCGCTTAAATTTGAATCAGTGAGTTGTTTTAAGCCACCCGCCTTCTGACCCAAATATAGTAAATATCGGAATGTATTTAGATATAGCTGTCATATAAACCGATATGCCGATTAAGGGTCTGAAGCTCATATAAGCTGTATTTATTACCCGATTTCGTCGAAATTTGCAATAGAGATTTGGGGTAAGCCTCCCGAAATCCGACCCACATATGAGTCAGTTCAGACTATATAGATATAGCTGTCCCTAATCCCATAAAAAGCAGATTTATCGTCAGAAAATATTACTTGTATATGAGTTCTCGGGAGCTGAATAAATTATGATCGAGACCAGCCACTATTAAGATACAACTACGGATATAGTAGTGGAGTTATAAAAAAATAGGATGATTATTATATCCTTGATTAATTTTGTCCAGATCGGTCCAGATTGGGTTATAGGTACCATATAGAACGATCTCTCGATTTAAAGTCTTGGCCCTATAAAAAGCGCATTTATTATCTGATTTCATTGAAATTCGACTCAGTGACTTATGTTAGACTTTTCTACATCCGTGTACTTTATGGTTCAGATCGGTTTATATTTGGATATAGCTGTCAAAAAGACCAATATTTTGAATTGAACAGTGATTTATACTTAATAGACCACATTGGTCTGTGCCGAATTAGGTAATCCAATTTTCTACGAATTGTGAAGAAACGGGGTTTACATATATACCCGAGGGGGTGGGGATTCAAAGTTCGACCCGGCCGAACTTAATGGCTTTTTACTTGTTTTCTTTTGATCACAGTGCAATGTGAGATTTTGACAAACTCTTATACAATTTGGATGCAACTACCTTAGTGAGGGGCTAATTTAATTCATTACAGGTACTACAACGAATACTCTCAGCTGGATATTGAAAGTGGCAGAGTTGTTTTATGCCATTCACTTCATCCTGCAATCAATTTGGCAATAATGTCTCACGAATACATGTTATTATATAAGAGTTTTCCAATAAGAGGTTTTATTTTGGTATTGAAAGAAATACACAATTGTTCTGAAATAAATAATCGGAAGCTATTCCGTTAATATTGAAAAAGAATACCAGTCAAATGGCCACCACGACCGTATCTGACCAAATCCTTTTCATGAAATTTTCCATGACCAAATTTCAAGTAGCTGCCTTAAACCTTATCTTAAAGCCTATAGCAATGTCCCTGGCGATAATGATAATGTCTTTTGGAATATTTTGGCAAAATGTTAAAACACAAATTGACGCAAGTAAATTTTTGCATTGATATTACGACTTATCGCCCATTGCTAATCCTGTTTGGATTATCTATGATTTCTATTCCAATATTTTTGTTATTTTACCCAATCTTGTTTACCGAATGTAACTAAGTGAAAAATCGTTTGTATTATTGGATTAATCATCAATAAAGGAAACAAACTTTATCACATACACAAGGGTGGAACGTAAAATTGTTATAATAACATTTAGAAACGAGTTAAATTCGGCTGGGTTGAAATACGGGAACCCACCACCATGTATTCTGTTAATAATTTACCCATACTAACATAGTTGTAGGACACTTGTGTACTTAACGTACCATGACACATGTCGAAGAGAGTCAAAACAAGTAAAAAGGCATTAAGTTCGGCCGGGCCAAACTATGGAAACCCACCAACTCCCTTTCGTCACAATTCGGTGAAAATTGGATAACTTATGCACCCAAATTCGACACGGGCATTGAGTGATCGAATAAATATAAGCCCCTGTTGAATTTTGTCTTTCAAATTTCAACCAAATCGGGTAATAAATAAAGCTTTTTTGAGCTTCAGACCCTTAAACGCCACATCGGTCTATATAACAGCTAAATCTAAAGACCCTTAAACGGCACATCGGTTTATAAAGGGTGATTTTTTTGAGGTTAGGATTTTCATGCATTAGTATTTGACAGATCACGTGGGATTTCAGACATGGTGTCAAAGAGAAAGATGCTCAGTATGCTTTGACATTTCATCATGAATAGACTTACTAACGAGCAAGGCTTGCAAATCATTGCATTTTATTACCAAAATCAGTGTTCGGTTCGAAATGTGTTCAAATTTTGACCAATTTTGTTCAGCGATGAGGCTCATTTCTGGTTGAATGGCTACGTAAATAAGCAAAATTGCCGCATTTGGAGTGAAGAGCAACCAGAAGCCGTTCAAGAACTGCCCATGCATCTCGAAAAATGCACTGTTTGGTGTGGTTTGTACGCTGGTGGAATCATTGGACCGTATTTTTTCAAAGATGCTGTTGGACGCAACGTTACGGTGAATGAACACATTTCGAACCGAACACTGATTTTGGTAATAAAATTCAATGATTTGCAAGCGTTGCTCGTTAGTAAGTCTATTCATGATGAAATGTCAAAGCATACTGAGCATCTTTCTCTTTGACACCATGTCTGAAATCCCACGTGATCTGTCAAATACTAATGCATGAAAATCCTAACCTCAAAAAAATCACCCTTTATAACAGCTATATCTAAATATAGTGCGATCAGATGGCGGGTGGCTTAAATCTACTCACCGTTTCCAATTTCAGCAAAATCGGTTAAAATATAAAGCTTTTGTGGGCTTCAGACCCTTATTCGGGACATCGGTCTATATGGCAGTTTTGTCTAAATATAGTCAAATTTAATCCATATTTAGATCAGATTTCGGGGGCCTAAAACTACTCATCGTTTCAAATTTCGGACCCTATTTCGGGCTTCGGACCCTTTATCGGCAGACCGGTCAATATGGCAGCTATATCTAATATAGTCCGATCTGAGCCATATGTCAGGCGGATATTGGGAGGCCTAAAACTACTCACTGTTTCAAATTTCAGCGAAATTGGATAATAAATAAAGCTTTTATGGGCGCCATATCCTTTATCGGGAGATCGATCTATATGGCAGATATATCTAAATATGGTTCGATTTGGCCCGTTCAAGATCAAAAAGACGTATCTGTGCCAAATTTCAGCTCAATATCTCAATTTTCAAAGGCTGTAGAGTGATTGCAACAGACGGACAGACACACGGACATCGTTAAATCGTCTTAGAATATTACGACGATCCGAAATATATATACTTTGTTAGGTCGAAAATTGATATTTCGATATGTTGCAAACGGAATGACTAAATGAATATACCCCCCGTCCTACGGTGGTGCGTATAAAAACACATTTCTAAATATGTGTAAATGAGGGTGTAGTCTTACATCAACATATTGTTTTTGGCGTCTATCTCTTACACGAAATGAGATACAGGGTGTCCCCTTGTGACCCCTCATATAACTGGAAGTGCTTGGAAAAACCTAAGGAAAATGCAATGAAAGTGTGCATGCGAAGATCTCTTTATTTTAAAGCTTTAACTAAATATGAAGAAATTTGGAATTAGACACACTAGGTCAGTGAACGATACAGAGACTCTTCTCTTTGTCGGCTGCGCTGGTTCAAAAATTTAAAACGGCGTCTTTATAAAATAAGCATTGTTTGATGATTTATCGCTCAATTTAGTTGGTCGAAAAATTTTCAGAGAAGAAGATACAAGTGAGAAAAATGTGTCGATTTTAGAATTATTGTTTCGGTTCAGTGAAATCTACGGTTCACTTTAAGTCGTATAAACCGATCAAACTACACAGAAAAAATAAAAGTCGGATTCAATCACGAAAGTAATTGATTTAATTAATTTTTTGTATGAAACTGCTTCAATCACGAAAATGATAATTTCAATCATCATTTGTAAAATGTAATTGAAAAAATTTTCAATTAAAAATTTTTTTGAAAATTTGAAATATTTTAATAATTTTTTGTAATTGGTCCATTAAAAATTTTCAATTATCCAAATAAAAGATCCAATTAAAAAATAATTGAAAATTTTTGAAAATTTCATTTACTGCAAACATTATTTTCGTTGAATAGGAAAAAATTTTCGGGTGTTGGGTAGGGGTGCTCTATAGATTTGTTGCTGTTGTCGTAGCAATGTGTTGTGCACTGAGGCGGCAGCCCTTGGCCGATGAAGGACTTCGTCTCCTTCTTTTTATATTGTAGGGGAAAAAACAACCTTTAATTGAATTTAGTGAAGCATAATATTTGAACATTTTTTAAGATTCGATTAAAAAATGATTGAAAAATTAATGTTTTCATTGAAAATTACAACATTTTCAATCAAGATTGTGATGAAAAAAAATATGTTTAAATTCTATTAAAACATTAATTGAACCCATTAATTTTTTAATTGAAAATGATTTTATTTACAATACCATTTTTAATTGAAAACTTTTTTGCTATATTTTTTTTATAACTGAAAAAAAAATTATATTCAAATAAAAATGATTGAATCCATTAATTTTTTAATTGAAAATAATTTTATTTTCAATAACATTTTTAATTGAAAACTTTTTTGCTATATTTTTTTCTGTGTACGGCGATGCGGCTAAAGCAAAAATAATCATGCTAGGCTATCCCCACTCGCATGAGAGACGGAAGAATACCGCTAAATCGACTTATGTTTCAAAGAACTTTGGAAACGATGGTATTTGGTCACCGTGGTGCAGAGGTTAGCATGTCCGCTTATGAAGACGAACGCCCGGCTTCATATCCCGGAGTGAACATCAGAAAATTTTCGGCGGTGGTTATCTTCCTACAAATGCTGGCGACATTTGTAAGGTATCCAGCAATGTTAAAAATTCTCTAACAAGCAAGACATATTAACCCAGGTAGTGTACAGCAAACAGCTGAGTACAAGTGCACTATCTGTCAACGAGTTTTTATAACCTTCGGTTGTGTGTATGCTTTATAGTTAAGAACCGTAACACACACAAACAATGAAAAATGGCGAGAACTAGTTATAAACTCGAAATTAGATTTCCATTAAATACTGATTTTGACATATAGTACAATCAATTTTTTGTTTTTGGCAACAGCGCATACTGGCTAAATTTTTCTTGTCTAACAAGTGGTGTCGCTAAGCGGCATGCCGTTCGGACAAGGCATAAAAATGGTGGCCCCATATCATTGAGCGAAAACTTCAATAGGACTGCACACATTGATATGAGAGAAGTATCCTGTTCCTTAATGGAATGTTCTTGGGGAAGTATGGCATTTGGTTTTAGTACTCTTCTACACTCAGAAAAATGCTTATCGTAAATAGGAGTGAATTACATAATACTCGTTAGTCCATGATATTTATCCGCGATTAGTTAAAAATTCGTAAAGAGTGAGAAAATAAACGTTATATGAATAAAACTTACTACTCTTGAGTATAGATAAAATATCTTACAATTCAGGTGTCGTTAGTAATATTCCTGAAACAATTATTTTTGAAATAAGCGAGCATTTTACTAAAGATTGGCAAAAGCATATCATCGTTGACAATACCTTTTCTGAAATTTATTACTGAATGAAATACTCAAAGAAATAAAGGTTTTTAGTTCAATATAACTAAAACGTTCATTCCCATTCCCATTTCTTGAGTTCATTAATACATACTCGAAATTATGAACAATTTAATAAACACACTTCTAATGGTGAGAACTTGTGTCTATAAATAGAACATGACAAAGCTGAACAAAATTACCATGGCCTTCTTTGATGAAAAGAAGTGGGAAAATGTTTGCTTTTGTGTTGTTAGTAAATATTGAAATGGTAAAATAGTCGAAGACTTAAACAATACTGATGAGGATGAATGCGAAGAGCTTCCGCTTTGTAAACAGAAGGTTCTTGGTTCAATACTCGCCTGGGGCAATAGGTAAAGTTTTATTTAATTTATAATTGCCATGTTTCATATTAAATTTGTATTCTTCACAATAGCTGAGCAATTGATAGCGTGGGAATGGGAGACAGGCGGAAATAAATGGGTTGAGTAATTAACTTGTGTCCAATTGGATGCTCCGGAGTGTTCGGAAAAGCGATTTTTTTCAATAATCTTATTTTCCATTTTCAATGCTCTTTAGTTCATATTTTACCTGTGGGAAGTTGAAAGTGGACTAATACTATGTATAAACAATTTCGTAGCTATAAAGAAATTGTTAAACTCCCAACGAGCACATTATTCTTTAGCGCCACAGAAAGTTTAATATTTCCCAAATTTAGTTCATTTTAACTAGTGTTGAGGTTAAAAATTTTTTGAGTGTATGAAAGAGGTAATAAAAAAAATGAAAATATGGAGGAAAAGCACCGATACAGAGGGGTAAGTCTAGCATAGTACTTCGTAAAGTTTAATAAGAATCAATTGTCAATGATTGGGAATAGCTATACGCTATATGTCCTAAACCTGCGCAGTGATTAGGTGATGGCTCTATCTGCTGACAGCTCATTTTTCAATTTGCAAAAATAATGGAAAATAACTCACACCTTATGACAGGTACTTGAATCGCCTTGCCAAAGTTCTATTTCATTAGCATCTTCAGGAAAAGGTGATAAGTTCCATAATTGTCGATTGTTTTTAAG
Organism: Stomoxys calcitrans; assembly: GCF_963082655.1. Taxonomy (NCBI): domain Eukaryota; kingdom Metazoa; phylum Arthropoda; class Insecta; order Diptera; family Muscidae; genus Stomoxys; species Stomoxys calcitrans. Next base: position 155,378,474 of record NC_081556.1, on the reverse strand, counting down.
ACTGTGTTTTGACCATAGCTTTTCAAATGAAAAAGTCAAGTGAAAACACTCGAAATGATTATCGGCATGGGATCGGTGAGACTCCCGTCACTACTAACATTATACGCCAAAAATAGCTATAATCTAAAAACGCATTAAAAGAACTTAGCCGCTGTTTTTAAATTTGGTTGGTGATATTTATTCAAAAATTATTAATAGTTAATCAATTGATAGTCGCTTATCTCGAAAAGCTAAACTGTACATATATACAATTTATATTATATTTACATACATATATTAGGATCAATCCGCAAAACATAAACCACTTCAACTTGAAGTGATTTAAAATTGCGAACAAGAAAATAAAACTTGTGAGATGACTCACTATGTCCAAGGTTAGGGTAGGTTAGAATTCGCAATATATCAACATTTTTTCCACTCTCTTTGCCTTTTGTACCATTTTGCATTGCCCTGCACCATAGTAATGGTGTAGAGCATGAATATGCAGAACATTTTCGGACAAATTAAAACGATGTACTGTGGGATAGAATCGAAAAAAGTACGCGTTTGAGATCGGGTATAGAGATGTCTTTGAAATTTTAAATGTTTAGAGCTGAGGTTTTAACGAGTAGCTCCTAGGCAGCTCCCTAAAGTTGGTCACTTTGACATTTCGAAAACTTCATTTGTGGTCCGATTTCCAAAATTATTTATTTCCTCAAAAGGCCCTAAAAAAATTCCGCTTGAGGTCTACAATATCTAATGTGGTGTCGGGAATTTTTGACTTTTAAATTTATTGTTGAAGTTTGGAGTTGGAGATCTTGCAGTTCTATTTGGGGGCCTGTCAAGAGTGGCCCGGACCACATAGGGTCTCAAAATTTTGCATACGATCTCGTTAAAACCTCATCTGTAACCATTTTTTTGTTTGCTTCTCTTTCGAGACGAGCTCAATGATCGGAGATGCAAATGGAAAAGGAAAGTCAATGATAGCAACACACTCCAACCACTATGGGACGGATTTCGTCTTTGGTTAGAAGACTTTTCAACCATATTAGGTGTGATGGCTTCAAGGGCCGTGCGTTGGTATGTTGTATTTGAATCGTATTAATAGCGAAAACGCATCTATGATACAATTACCACATTAACCAAGTTTGACAACCCTGTTTATTAGCTGTACTTTTCCCAATGCAAGTATTTTTGTGTAATGACAGACATTCTTTCTGTGACAAATTACACTTCTTCCGTACTATACATGATTTTGTGCATCTGTTGGAAGTTGTATTGATGGCTTCGAACACTAAGACAACGGCAATGGCTCTCGCTGCTGTTCCGTGTGCCAGGTTCGAATCCTGGCCGGACTCTGCCGAATTTTTAATTTTTCAAGTTTTTTTTTGCCTGTTAGGGCGAAGATAATTAAATTTTAAATTTTTTGTTTGTTTCTCTTTCCATTTATAATTTCAAAGAGATTTATCTACTCCTTCCCAAACGGTAGATTTTATACTAGTTGTTTTTTTTCGATTCTATCCCACTGTGTTATGTGTACATCTGTTAATGCGCATGTATATAGCTCTTAAACTAACCCCCTTCAATCCTACGTTCATGCCAAGTTATTAAATTTTAGGGATGTTAAATTCCTTGCTTCCTTCCTGTTTCCAGGCAACATTAATTTCAGCTACATTAGCCACCGGCAACGATTTACAAGTGAACGTTTACTCAGGCTAAACACACAAAAATCAAACCCTTGCATCAATCAACGTTGTCTACATCATCAACACCACTAATACAACAAACAACGATGATAACGCCGATTAAAGGCGCAGCCAGATTCTGTTAAATGATAGAAGTAGTGGTGGTGGGTTTGTTGTTGGACGCTTTCTTTAAGAAACAAAAACAAAATTGCCAGCCTAGGGGGAAATAAAGGGCCCTATCTGGAATTGAAGGCCCAAAATTTTTCTTTAATGTAATGGTTGATTTTTTGGTTTATTGTTATAGGCCTTTTGTACTCGAAATGAAGATGGCTAACATACCATCGAGGTATAATCGAGGCGACGATAGGAAACCTGGAAGGAAGAGAAGAGGTTTCTGATCGGATACCTGAAATAAACCTTGAAATCGAGTGCGACGCACTGCTGCCATCGGCACAGTCTTGGATTGACGGAACCCTAGTATTGCCACCTGGAAGATCATGTTACACGGATGGATCACAGCTAGAGGACAGAGTGGGCCTGGAAGTTTATATTGAAAACACATGGACTGACATCTGTTTTAGACTGTCTGACCATAATACGGTTCTGCAGGCGGAGAACCGGGCGATCACGGAATGCGTGAAGTGGTGTGGTGCTAATGCGAGGATGTCGAGTGTGAACATATTTGCCGACAGTAAAATTGCCATAAGGGCAATAACAACCAGGATGGTAAGGTCACGAACAGTCTTGCAGTGTAAGAAGGAAATTAACGCCTTCTCTGAGGATGGCAAAATCCGCATCGTTTGGGTGCCGGGCCATAACGGAGTAAGGGGAAATTAATGGGCAGACGATGTGGCGTTGAAGGCCAGAGGACTGCCGTCAATAAACTTGGTTAACCCAAAGTCGACGGGTCGACGCAGTCCGAGTTAAGGGAGTGGGCGAAGAATGCGCATGCAACATTGTGGAATAGCGAAACGGTCGGTAGGACGGCGAAAATCCTATAGGGGGATCCAGATCGTGAGAAGACGAGGTTATTAATGAAAGGAAGCAAGAAGGAGGTCAGTAGAGCTATTGGTATCATAACGGGGCACATAGGACTACGAGCTCTCCTATGTAAAATCGGTGCGGCAAGTGATAATTTGTGTAGGGCATGCGGGCACATGATGAGACGTTGGAGTATTGCCTTTGTCATTGCCCGGCTTTCGCGTCCAACAGATACCGGTACTTAGTTGGAGACACAATATCAGACATGAACCAACTTAGGGTTGTGCCAGGGTTGTATGTAGCACGGAATTCCTAACTTAAATTTTTTTTTTTAGAGGTTACTTTATAGTTTTTAGAGCGCACAACAAACCGATTACTGGCTTAGGTGTATGTCCATAATAGCATGGGGCGGATTAATATCTGCACCCTCTTTTCAACCTAACCTAACCTATATCAAAACATGGACCGATATGGCCCATTTCCAATCCCAACCGACCTACACTACTAAAAGTGCTTGTGCAAAATTTCAAGCGCCTACCTTTACACCTTCGAAAGTTAGTGTGCATGGCTAGATCGACATAAAATGACATGACGATCGAGAATATATATACTTTATGGGGTCTCAGATGAATATTGCGAGTAGTTACAAACAGAATGACGAAATTAGATACCCCCATCCTATGGTGGAGGGTATAAAAACGTTTTTTAAAATCCAGTAAAATATGCATTTATGAACCCATATAAGCTACATATATATATCGAAAAATATGATCGCAAAATATGAAATATGTTCTGAACCAAAATCGCCATAATTCTTTGTTCCAAATTCCCCCGTAGAGGGTATAAAAAACGTTTTTAAAATCCAGTAAAATATGCATTTATGAACCCATATAAGCTACATATATATATCGAAAAATATGATCGCAAAATATGAAATATGTTCTGAACCAAAATCGCCATAATTCTTTGTTCCAAATTCCCGTGAAATCGGGTAAGAAATGGATATTATATGGTTTCAAGAACGTAACTCGAGAGATTCATATGTATATATATGACAGCTACGTCTATATATAATCTTTTCTGTGCGATATTCGGGGAGGATGGGTGGTGGCTAACATGTACCAAACCATTTATGGAAGTAACTGGGAAATCGGTCTAAATGGGGGATATCAAAGAGCTAAGCGCTGCTCATTGTGTACAATTTCAGCGAAATCAGGCAATAATTGCGATTTTATGGGCCTAAGGACTTAAATCTAGGGATCGGTTTATATAAGGACTATATTAAAATATAGTCCGATTTAGACCATAGTCGGCCCCAATATTGGAGTTCTCAACGCGCAACTCACTGTTTCAAGTTTCAGTGACCTAAAATTAGAAGATCTGTATATATAGGTGGTATATTCCGATATAGACCGACAAGGATCATATTCGGCACAGATGTCGGAGTTCTTAACACAATTCATTATGTTTAATTTCAGCGAATTCATACATCGCTGCTCTAAATTCGCTCCTTTCCAATTCATGGTGAAATGTATATCAAATAAAATAATTCGCACCCTGAGGCAATAGCCAGTGTACGGGCCACCAATCCCCAGTATATCACATTGAAAGTTTTCTTGCTTGTCAAGCCGTTAGCGGAGAATGGCGTTTTTGATAATATTTTTGCTCTGCTGATTTCAAAGTAGCTTTGGACAACTTAACCATCATATCAATTTTGTAGTGTTATGATTATAAGATAAGAATTTTGCAGGTGGGCAGAACTGGCAAGGCGGAAGATATAGACAAAGATCGAAAACAAGTAAAAACGTGCTAAATTCGGCCGGATCGAATCAAATTTCCGCCTATACCAGGCAAAAATTTAAGCTTTCGGGAGTCGTAGAAAGCTAATCAGGGGATCGGTTTATATGGAATATATATATTTTGGTTATAAACCGATTCGGACCGTAGCACAAATGTTGGGAGTAATAACAGAATCATACGTGCAAAATTTTATTCAAAATGGATAGCAATTAGGGCTCAAGAAGTCAAATCGAAGGACTACTTTATATTGGAGCTATATCCAAATCTTAACTAATATGGGTCATTGCAATCCCAAACGACCTATATCAATATGAAGTATCTGTGCAAGTTTGCAATCGCCTAGCTTTACGCATTCGACCAATATCGTGATTTCGACTCACTAGACTAGATTGAATCAGATTGTCGAGCCGATCAGGTCCGAGATGAATATTTTAAGGTGTTACAAACCGAATGAATAGATTAGTATACTCCTAGTGGTGCTACACTCAACAAAATTTGTTATTCGGAACAGCAAGAATGTTTGCTAAAACAACAGTTTTTATACCCACCACCGTAGAATGGGAGTATACTAATCTGGTCATTCCGTTAGTAACACCTCGAAATATTCATCTAAGACTCCATTGAGTATATATTTTCCAGCCACGTCTGTCCGTCCGTCCGTCTGTCGAAATCACGATAGCGTTCGTACGCGTAAAGATACCTGGTTGAAATTCTGCGCTCATTCTAAAATCTCTGACACCAAGTTTCGAGGTGTCTCCCACAACTTGATCTTTCCATCGGGCTTTTGGTCTTCCCGGTTTGCGTGTACCACCGTGTTTGCCTTCAAAAGACTTATTTGCTGGAGCTTCTTCATCCATTCTGAGCCTATGCAGTCGTTGTATTTTGATGCGTGTAACTATGCTATTGTCGTCATACAACTCATACACCTCGTGGTTCATACGTCGCCTATATTCTCCATTAACGCAAACTGGTCCATATATTTTACGAAGAATCTTTCTCTCAAATACTCCAAGCACTGCCTCATCCGCTTTCACAAATACCCATGCATCAGAACCATATAACAGCACGGGTAGTATCAGTGTCTTGTATAATGTAATCTTCGTCTGTCGAGCGGTGGTCTTGTTTCTAAACTGCCTACTTAGTCCAAAGTAGCATCTGTTTGCCAGTATTATTCTTCGCTTAATCTCAAATCTGGTGTCATTACGGTTATGGCGGTGGCGAGGTACATAAAGTTACTGACTATCTCAAAGTTGTGGTTCACAACTTTCTCCGTTTTCTTTATCTGCTCGGTTGTGCAAGGCTTTTTGGGAGTTTAAACCATCCATTTCGTATTATCTCCATTTATTGCAAGACCCATTTTCACTGACTCTCTTTCGATTCCTTCAAAGGCTGCAGTTACTACTTCCGGTGACCGACCTATGATATCGATGTCGTCGGCATAGGCGAGTAGTCTGTGTTCTCTTGTGATTAGTGTGCCATATCTATTCACATCTGCATCTCGTATAATCTTCTCCAGCAGGTTATTAAAGAGATCACACGATAGGCTGTCTCCATGTCTGAAACCTCGTTTGGTATTAAATGGTTCCGAGAGATTCTTTCCTATTCTTACTTGAGAACGCGTATCAGCAAGTTTCATCCTGCAGAGTCTTATTCATTTTGTAGGGATACCAAACTCAGACATGGATTGAAATACCTTTGAACGTAAAGGAGTATCGAAGGCGGCTTTGTAGTCAACAAGGAGATGGTAGGTGTTTATTTGTCCTTCTCGGGTATTTTCCAGGATTTGGCGCAGTGTGAATATCTGGTCTAGGGTGGATTTACCAGGTTTAAAGCCGCATTGATAGGGCCCAATTATCTCATTGACTTTAGGTTTTATTCTTTCACACAGTACGCTCGATGGGGAGGAGACTTATTCCTCTGTAATTGGCACATTCCGTCTTGTCTCCTTTCTTGTGCACAGGACATAGTATGCTGAGGTTCCAATCATCGGTTATGCGTTCTTTTAGCCAGATTGCGCAGATAAGCTGATGCATACGCCTTATCAGCGTGTCGCCTCCGGTCTTAAGTAGTTCAGCGGGTAACCCGTCGACTCCTGCTGCCTTGTTGTTCTTTAGTCGGGCCATTGCTACTTAGACCTCATTCTGAACCATCATCAGGGATTGGTTCTGCGGTATCCTCTTCGCAGCCAACGTCGGACTCTAGCAGTTGGGTAAAATGTTCTTTCCATATCCTCCACATGTTATCTGTGTCAGTTACCAGATTTCCTTCTTTGGCTTTGCAGGAGGATGTGCCCGCACCAAAGCCATCGGTTTGATGTTTAATTCTTTGGTAGAATTTCCGGACTTCATTCTGACTCCTGTACATCTCAATTCGCTCACACTCACGTCTTTCCATTTCCTTTCTATTTCTGCGGAATAGACGTTTCTCCTCTCTCCTTTTCTTCCTATACCTCTCCTTCATCTGGCGCGTTGCTACTGATTGCAGTGTTGCTCTATATGCCGCATTCTTGGCTTCAGTAGTATCTCGACGACTTGGTCGTTCCATGGGTTTCTTGGAGGAGGCTTCCGGTACCCAAGTACGGATTTCGCGGCATTTTCCATGGAGTGGGCAATAGTTTGCCACTGCGCCATTATATTATCGGACCAAGGAGTGCTTTCACCAAGCAGTTGGGTTGGTCGAGTGGAGTATGCCGCTGTCATTTGTTGTGTTGCAGCTTTTCAATGTCCAGCTTCCGTGCAGTGTCAGATCGTACTTTCCTCGCCATGTTCAAACGGGTGCGAACCTTTGCTGCAACAAGGTAATGATCTGAATCTATATTCGCTCCACGGATTGATCGTACATCTAACACGCTAGATGAATGCCTTCCATCTATCAAACGTGATCAATTTAGTTTCTCGTGTTTTGTTCGGGGGACAAATATTGAACCATGATGAAATATGGTGCTACTAATTACTATGTTTTTTGCCGCGGCGAAATCTATCATTCATCCATACTATCCGGTAATGCTTTTGTACCATACGGAGTTGCTTTACTATCAATACCGTATGGTACTGAAATGAGCACATTTGGTTTCAACTTTTCTCTGGGTGTAGACTATTATTCCTTTCAGACCTACCTACACAAATTTATTAAAATTTCGAAATAAAACCCGTTTAGGCATTTTTGAGTCCAAATGGAACAACAGTTTGTTTTAATGATTTTCACCCCTCTTTAATAGGGGCCCCTAACGTAGGCAAGGCCCTGGGCGGCCAGTAAACAACCCTGTCAACTGTCACCATCGTCATCATCATGGTAAAATATTCGCGCCTTATATTTTGAGTGGGTTTACTTTGTGATCGCTTCAGCTTAGCATTTTAGTTGTGAACGAAATTTTAATGGACACGGATCGGATTGGCTATCTTTGGCGGGATTGTTAACAACGAAAGAAATTTCGAAGAGAAATAGAAAAATTGTGTTCTTTTGTTCAGTTGAACATAAAAAAAATCAAAGAGAGTGGTTGTTGTTGTCATTTTGAAAAAAATTTTGAAAATAGAAAAACGTAAGCTTATATGGAGAAGAAAAACGTAATTTTAATAAAAAAAAACAAATATAAAGAAATGTTCAATGATTAACTAGACTTGGCATTACTAAACATAGTTTGCTGCTCGTTCATCCGGTCTTTATAACGTCATTAACATGGAAGCGGCATGGTGCTCCCGCTTGTTAATAACCATGGTGAAGTGAAGTAGAGGAGGGCACAACGCTCAAAGATCACAACGAGTCACGACATGGTAGTAGAAAATACAACTGGAATGACCAGTTTTTGGAAATTCTCCACCTTTGAATGATGGCTAAGATGTGTTGCTTTAGCCAAGTGACGAAATGTGGATTTATAACCAAAAAATATTTTAAAAATTTACCGCTACAATGTTACTGGTTTCTTAAACTTGTTATAAATGATTTTCAATTTCACAGAATAAGAGATAAACATGTGCAAATATTTATGACAAGTGATTTTGCAAAATAAATATTATGTATTTGCAAGATTTCTATAACAACATTTCAAGCGATAAGGATTTTTTGCAAAAATATAAAACTTGAACCTTTTTATTGGGTCAATAGATAACACCATGGCGTAGGCCATTCAAGCGAATCACAATGGATACTTATATTTAGCATTAAACTTAAAGGCCTTTTTTTGCCCCAGTGGCACAGTATAATCAGTCATATTCTTTGTGATTGTATTGCTTAAACTCTGATTTGTTTGCTCGCAATTAAAATACAAGGATAACTTTGTGTTACACAAAGGTAATAAAGAAACGTTTTTGCTTGTTTTTATACCCACCACCATAGCATTATACTAACTTAGTCATTCCGTTGGTAACACCTCGAAATATTGATGTGCGACCACATAAATTATGTATATTCTTGATTGTCTCGACATTCTGAGTCGATGTAGCCATGTCCGTCCGCACGACAGCGGTCGAAAACATTAAGTTAGCCGCTTGAAATGTTTCACAGATACTTTTTATTGATGTAGGTCGTTGGGAATTGTAAATAGACCATATCGGTAGATGATTTGGATATGGCTCCCATATAAACCGTTCTGCCCATTTGACATCTTGAGCCCCTACAAGCCACAATTACAATCTTATGGGGCTGAAATTTTGCATGAAGTGTTCCTTAACGACTCCCAACAACCATGCCCAGTACGGTTTAAATCGGTCTATAACCTAACATAGGTTCCATATAACCAGATCTCCGATTTCTCACATTTTTGTCCGATTTGGCTGAACTTTTGTATCTAGTGATCTGTTACGGCTTTTAACAACTTTGCCTTGTACGGTTCATATCGGTCATTAACCTGATATAGCTCCCATACAAGCCCATCTCCGCTTGTTCGTTTCCTAGAGGCTTTAATTTTTACTTGGTTTGGCAGAAATCTGGTATACAGAATAAATTTATGTCCTTCAATTAAATTTATTTGTGTAAATGTTTAGCAGGATCCATGGTGGTGGGTTCTCAAGATACGGCCCGGCCGAACTTAGTACATTTTTATACCCTCCACCATAAGATGGGGGTATACTAATCTCGTCATTCTGTTTGTAACACCTCGAAATATGCGTCTGAGACCTCATAAAGTATATATCATGTCGATCTACCATGTCTGTCCGTCCGTCCTTCCTCTTTCTGTCGAAAGCACGCTAACTTTCGAAGGAATAAAGCTTGCCGCTTGAAATTTTTCGCAAATACTTTTAATTAGTGTAGGTCGGTTGGGATTGTAAATGGGCCAAGTCGGCCAAGTTTTGGGTCTTGACTTCTTGAACCTCTAGAGGGCGCTCGTCCGATTTGACTTAAGTTTTGCACGTAGTATTTTGGTATCACTTCCAATAACTGTGATAAGAATGATTCAAATTCTCATCCGATTTTGCTGAAATTTTGCATGAGGTGTTTTGCTATGAATTCCAACAAATATGCTAAGTATGGCGCAAATCGGTACGTAGCCTGATGTTGCTGCCTTATAAACCGATCTGGGATCTTGACGTTTTGAGCCTCTAGAGGGCGCACGGCTTCTCTCATGACCTTCTACATACGTGTCTAATATGGTCTAAATCGATCATTAGCTTGATATAGCTCCCATATAAACCTATTTCCCGATTTTGCATCGCAATTCTTATCCGAATGAACTGAAATATTACACAATGACTTCTACAATGTTTAACAGTCATTTATGGTCCGAATCGGACTATAACTTGATATAGCTCCAATAGCATATCAGTTCTTATTCAATATTCTTTGTTTGCTTAAAAAGAGATACTGCGCATAGAACTCGACAAATGCGATCCATGGTGGAGGGTATATAAGATTCGGCCCGGCATAACTTAGCACGCTCTCACTTCTTACTTTTTTAGATTTATACAATTTTTTGCAAGGGGCAATGAACCAAAAGTGGACTGAAGGCTGGAAAAAGTTTCTTATGACAAAGAAGAATAATTTTTTTAAAACACTAATGTGCCGATTTTAAACAAATGAAAAAAAAAAAAACAGATAAAAGCGTGCTAAGTTCCGTGCCGAAACTTATGTACCCTCCACCATGGATCGCATTTGTCGATTTCTTTTCCCGGTTCCCTTAGGCAAACAAAGTATAAATGAAAAGAATTGCTATGCTATTGGAGCTATATCAAGTTATGATCGGACCATAATTGAATTGAATTGAATTGTTGGAGACCATAGTAGAAGTCATTGTGTAAAATTTCATTCAATTCGAATAAAATTTGCGCCCTTTAGGGGATTAAGAAATAAAATAGGGAGATCGGTTTATACGGGAGCTGTATCAGGCTATAGACCATATTTGACACTTATGTTGAAGGTCATAGGAGAAGCCGTTGCACAAAATTTCAGTCAAATCGGAAAATAATTACACCCTCTAGATGCTAAAGAAGTCAAGACCCAAGATCGGTTTATATGACGGTTATATCAGGTTATGGACCGATTTAAACCATACTTAGCACAGTTGTTGGAAATCATAACAAAATACTACATGCAAATTTCAGCCAAAACGGTTGAGAATTGCGCCCTTTAGTGGCTCAAGAAGTCAAGATTCAACATCGGTTTATATGACAGCTATATCAAAACATGGACCGATATGTCCCATTAACAATTCCAACTGACCTACTGATTTCTGCAAATTCTAAGCTGCTAGCTTTACTCCTTCGAAAGTTAGCATGCTTTCGACAGACAGACGGACGGACGGACATGAGTAGATTGACTTAAAATGTCATGACAATGAATTTATGGGGTCTTGGGCTCAAGAAGTCAAATCGGGAGACCGGTTTATATGGGAGCTTTATCAGGTTATAGACCGATTCGGACCGTACTTGGCACAGTTGTTGAAAGTCATAACAGAACACTGCATACAAAATTTCAGCCAAATCGGGCAAAATGTCAAATCGAGAGATCAGTTTTTATGGGAGCAATATCTAAATCTGAACCGATATGGCACATTAGGAATCTCCAACGACCTGCATCTATCTGTGCAAAATTTCAAGCGGCTAGCTTTACGCGTTCGACCGAATCATGATTTCGACGGACGTACCCATGTCTGTACGTCGACTCTGAACGTCAAGATGATCGAGAATATATTTGCTGTATGGGGTCATAGACGAATATTTCGAGATGTTACTCAATTCAATTAAAAATTTAACGAATTTAATAATTTTCAATTGAAAATTACAAAAAATGGCAGCATTAGAAGAGGATAAACACCGCTGATAATGTTTTGTGATGTTCTCGACAGGAGTCGAATCCAGACGTTCCGCGTCATAGGCGGGCATGCTAATCCCCGCGTACAATGGCCTCCAGGTTGCTTCATCCTAATTTTTTTGCAAATTCGAGTTTTTGCATTACCATAAGAATTAAAATCAGATTGAAAGAACATTTTTTGAAAATTGAAGATTTTTTTTCGACAATTGAGATAATGAGGTGATTACGCCCATCTTTTAGAAGTACAGGAGGGCTTAGTTCTATATTGTGTGAAAATTTCAAGAAAATTGGTTTGGTCGCTCCTTGGGTGCGAACAGAGTGCGCGCTGAACGTCGAGCCAAGATGGTCAATGCGATAAAGATTGTGAGTGCGAGAAAACAGGTTACATGAAATTCAATACAAATAAGCTTGTGGATCACATAGTGAACGCCGAGCAGAGTGGAGAGCAAAGCTGATTGAGTGCGAGAAAACAGTTCCAAAGCATTTTTCGCGCTTGTTTGCATTGTTGATGTTTAATTTTTAGCGTGTGGTAATGTTTTTTAATCCGTTTTTCTCAGTGTTCGGTTACAATTTATCTTATCGATATTCTTCTGGTTAAAGGAATTTAGTTTTTTGAATATATGCTTATTGCTTATCCCAACGATAAACCTTAACCGGCAGATGGGTGTCGGTTGGTGACTTATCGTACCGATAAAAACAGCTGTAATTTGTTTACCGATTGCTGCGTAATATAATGGTGTGTTCGCGTACTTATCCAGTAACAATTTGTCAATAAAAATTAGCAAAAGATTAAAAAACTTCTGTGGGGGAAAAAATGTCCAGAAAAGAAATTTTCAACCTCTCATTCTAAAAATTTTCAATTATTTGTCGCTCTCACACTCTCTCTTACTGAAAAACGAACGACTTTCCGTAAACGTTTGTGCAATTTTTTGAGTATGTGAACACTCCAATTGTTGATTGCTGTGTATTGTTGCCATATCTTCTAAATTACCTAAAAAGTGTACGAGAAAAACAAATTTGTTAAGAGGGGGTTATTATTCCCACGATAAATTTATGTTCCGGACCTTAATGTTTTAAAAATAAAAAAATGCATGTCGATCAAATGATAAATGAAAAATTTTCCGGCACTATATAAATAATGGAATTGACCAAATTCACTCATTTTTAGCGTTATAAGATGTTTTTCCAATTTCTGTGGTGTTAACAAATGCATTAATCACACTAGAAGAAGTGAAATCCTCTTCATCAGATGAATCATTTCCTGTGTGCAATTTTATAACTCAAACAAACAGCGCTGATTCTCGCATTCACTTTTTTATAGACAAATTTTCTCATGAAAATAAGAGCCAATAAGCTGTACTCGGCTCCGCTTGGCATACTTCTGGCCTTGGCTTACTCCTCTCGCATCCTTAGTCTGTACTGAACATGCAAACAAACTTTTATTTATAATATGATGTTAAGTTGTTTTTGCTCTCAACTCTCTGAGTTTAGGGAAAGGTGGTAATTGATGTGATATGAATGAAATCAATTTTTTTTATTAAATGAATAAATATGTGAATAAAAACGTGGTCTGTGTACAAGTCTAACAGAGTTTGCCATTTGATTCGTAGGAGTATGTTTGTACTGTAAATTTTTTATGATATTTATTATTTATGCATACATTAATAATTTTGTATATGTTAATACTATTGTTAGTACAAAACTTGTAAAACCAGTGACATGTTTCTCATGGAAAATGCCAAAACTCTGGCGATAGTGTTGATGGGTGATGACTTAAGTTTGCTCCAAAGTAATGCCGTTGGGCAAGTTTAAACCAAACGAGAGCAAATAAGATTAGAGGCGACCGAATGGAGGGTAAAAGAATTTTCTATGCTAAATATTTACACAAATAATTCCTATCGAAGATTATGTTATTAATCTAGTCTTTTTCTCTGGGTTTTAATTTGTATTACATTTAAGATTTAGACAAAATATTTAAACTACATTTAAGTTTTGTTTGTGTGGCGGTTGTTCGAGCTCAAATTACTCATTTCAAAGTGTATTACTCGCTTGGATTATCATACTGAAGAAACGTTTGATAAAGGGATATGGTTGGGTGAGATTAACACTGTTTGCGTCCAAGCTACTCTAACGGATGCTGTGCTAAAGACTCTGTTCTAAGTAATCAAATCTAGGCAATGGGCAAAAACAAAACTACAATAGTAAAATTGTGCTAAGTTCGGCCGGGCCGAATCTTACATACCCTCCACCACGGATCGCATTTGTCGAGTTCTTTCCCGGTATCTCTTTTTAGATAAACAAAGAATAAAAGAAAAGAATTGCTTCGCTAAGTGAATTGAATGTTGGAGACCACAGTAGAAGTATATGTGTAAAATTTCCCCCAAATGGAATAACAATTGGGTCTTTTAGGGGCTCAAGAAGTAAAATAGGGAGATAGGTTTATTGGGGAGCTGTATAAGGCTAAAGACCGATTCAGACCATATTTGACACGTATGTTGGAGGTCATGGAAGAAGCCGTTATACAAAATGTCAGCCAAATCGTATAATAATTAGGCCTTCTTGAGGCTCAAGAAGTCAAGATCCCAGATCGGTTTATATGGCAGCTATATCAGGTTATAGACCGATTTGAACCATATGTGGCACAGTTGTTGGAAGTCATAACAAAACAAACTCATGCAAAATTTCAGCCAAATAGGAAAGGAATTGCGCCCTCTAGTGGGTAAAGAAGTCCAGATACAAGATCGGTTTATATGACAGATGTATCCGATTGGGGGCCGATTTAAACCATACTTGACACAGTTATTGGAAGTCATAACGAAACACGTCATGCTTAATTTCAGCCAAATCGGATAGGAATTGCGTCCTCTAAAGGCTCAAGGAGTCAAGACCCCAGATCGGTTTATATGACAGCTATATCAGGTTATGGACCGATTTGAATCATACTCAACACAGTTGTTGGCAATCATAATAAAACACCTCATACAAAGTTTCAGCCAAATCGCATAAGAATTGCGTCCTCTAGTGGCTCAAGAAGTCAAGATCCCAGGTCGGTTTATATGGCAGCTATATCAAAATATGGACCGATATGGCCCAGTTACAATCCCAACAGACCTACGCTAATAAGAAGTATTTGTGCAAAATTTCAAGCGGCTAGCTTTACTCCTTCGAAAGTTAGCGTGTTTTCGACAGACGGAAGGACGGACATGGCTATATCGACTTAAAATGTCATGGCGATCAAGAATATATAGACTTTTTGGGGTCTTAGACGAATATTTCGAGGAGTTACAAACAGAATGACGAAATTAGTATACCCCCATCCTATGGTGGAGGGTATAATAATGGATATGAATTGCTATGTTTTTGAAGCTATATCAGGTTATGGACTGATTTGGGCCATACTTGGTTTAAATGTTGGAGATCATTATAGAAGTCTTTGTGTAAAATGTTACCAAATCGGATAAAAATTGCGCCCTATATGGACTCAAAAATTAAAATCGGGAGATCCATTTATATGGGAGATATATCAGGTTTTTGACCTATTCAGATGATACATAAGCTGAAAACATCTGGGCCCTCCAGGGGCACAAGAAGTAAAATCGGAAGATGTAATATGTAGGAGCTATAGCAGGTTTTTGACCAATGCAGATCACACATGCTACGTATGTAGAAGGTCATAGGAAGCATCGATTTGAAACATTTCAGCCAAATCGGTTAAGAATTGCGCTTTCTAGAGGTTCAAGAAGTATAATAGGAGAATTCGTTTGTATGGACCTATTTGGCCCATTTACAATCCCAACCGACCTACATTAATAGGAAGTATTTGTGCAGAACTTCAAGCAGCTAGCTTTACTCTTTCGAAAGATAGGATGCCTTCGACAAACGGACCGAGATGACTAGATCGACCAAAAATGTCGTGACGATCAATAATTTATACACTTTATGGGGCCTTATATCGAGGTGTTACAAATGGAATGACGAACTTAGTATACCCACATCCAATGGTCGAGGGTATAAAATCAAATGGTAGACATGCTAATAAAAGATGATGTCAGTATTAACGTCAATGAAATATCATACTCTTAATCTTGTTATCTGTCATAACATGCAAAGTAGGGAATCACCCTTGACTTTGAACTGTTAGCCCTGGCAATCAAATATGTACGATAGATAAGAAGGTATTATAGGGTAATCGAAGGCATTTCATATATTGTATTTTTGTGAAAGTTGCAACAGTTTTGCATATTTTAAAAGTTGTTTTATACCCACTACCGTGTGATGGGGAGTACTCTTATCTAGACATTCCGTTTAAAACACATCGAACTATTGATGAGCGGCCCTATAAAGTGTATATATTTTTGATCTTCTTAATATTCTATCGACTTGAATTTTTTTTTATTAATGTACGTTATTGGAGATTGAAAATGGACCACATCGGCTCAGATTTGGTTATAGTCCCTAATATAAACCGATCCATCTATTTGACAATTATTATTATCCGTATTGGCTATAATTTTGCACAATGACTTCTCCTACGATCTCCAACATATGTGCTAATTGTGGTATGAATCGGCCCAAAACTTGATATAGCTCCCATATAAACTCATCTCTCAAATTAGCTTGCACCATATTATTGAAATTTTTCTACTGGACACCGACTTTGTTCCCGAAAAAATGCAATATCTCGTAAAGTTGCATGAAGAGGCAGATGATTCATACCGCAAAATAATCACAATACATCATAGTAATTTGTGAATCCCCGTGTATACCGCAAGTTCCAGTCTATGGAAGTCACAATATGTTTTTTTTTTTTCAGTTTTTCTATAAGCTACTTTAACATAATTTCGTTCACTTAATTGACTCAAATGCAAATTTATACCTGTGCAAATCCGATGAAAATTAGATAACTTATGCTGTTGAATTTTGTCACTGTTGAATTTTATATTTCAAGACCCTTTATCCGGCATATCGGTCTATATGACAGCTATATCTAAATACAGTCCTATTTTTACCATATGTGGGTCGGATGGTGGGTGGTCTAAAACTACTCACTGTTTAAAATTTCAGTGAAATTGGATAAAAAATAATGCTTTTATGGGCTTCAGACCCTTTATCGGGTGATCGGTCTATATGGCAGCTATATCTAAATAAAGTCCGGTCCAAACCATATTTGGGGCGGATGTCGGGAGACCTAAAACTACCAACTGTTTTAAATTTCAGCAAAATCGGATAATAAATAGGGCTTTTGTGGGCTTCAGACCCTTTATCGGCAGATCTGTCTATATGGCATCTATATCTAAATATATGTCGATCTGAACTATCATTGGGTCAGATATTGGTAGGCCTAAAACTACTCACTGTTTCAAATTTCAGCGAAATCGGTTTAAAAATAAAGCTTTTATGGGCTTCAAACCCTTAATCGGCAGATCGGTCTATATGGTAGCTATATCTAAATATAGTCCGATCTGAACCATATTCGAGAGGCTTAAAATAGCCCACTGTTTCAAATTTCAGCGAAATTGGGTAATAAATAAAACTTTTATGGGCTTCATACCCTTTATCGGCAGATCGGTCTATATGGCAGCTATATCTAAATATGGTCCGATTTGGCCCGTTCAAGAAAAAGACATCAAAAAGACGTATCTGTGCCAAATTTCAGCTCAATATCTCAATTTTTGAAGCCTGTAGAGTAATTACAGCAGACGGACGGACAGACACACCGACATGGTTAAATCGTCTTAGAATTTAAGACGATCCGAAATATATATACTTTGTAGGGTCGGAAATTGATATTTCGATGTGTTGCAAACGGAATGACTAAATGAATATATCCCCTATTCTACGGTGGTGGGTATAAAAAAACACGGGTATTGCTTAGTATGCACCCGCTGAAACATATGTTGGATTTGACAGCTTACAGCTGTTCTACTGGTCCGAATCAGTCAATGTAGAATTGATTTCCATGATCAGATAAATGTTTGTGATTGATTGGTGTACAATTTTGCCGATTTTAAACAAGTTGAAAATTGAGTTTTGGGGCGCTAAGTCGGGCATTTCGGCCATAGTGTGAGGGTGACGTTTCTTTCCGTCGTCTTTGCAGAAAAAGGAGCGTTGATGCCGCCATCCGCATAAAGCACACTAAAGTGTTGCTTTTTCGGGAAGCATCGGTAACACAAGTGTGGCATGTGGCTGTTCTTCATCCAGATGCGACAGTTTTGCTGGTTAATGTATCCATTTCGCCAGAAATGAGCCTGAGATAATAATTTGAAATCTGTGCTCTTGTGTGAGTTTCTCCATGACGCAACGGCAGAATATACTGAACACTTTTCAAATTCAAAGATCCTGTTTGGACATAATTATCAACCTGTGCTGCCATCCCAAAAGTCTTATCTCATAAAAAATAAATAGCTGATTCCCAGATTTGAATTTGTAGTCCCTAGAAGTCTTAATTTTTATCCAATTTTGTTCCATACAGGTCCATACACTAACCGACCCTTCGTAAAAATATTTAATCATTGGTCAACCGTGAAGAGTATACATAACGATTTTTTTGTTATTTGCTAGGGGACAGTTTATTCTGGGTTCGAATCCTGGCGAGACCATCAGAAATCAGTTTTCAGCGGTGGTTTTTCCCTCCTAATGCTGGCAAAATTTTTGAGCTGCCATGCCGTGTAAAACTTCTTTCCAAAGAGGTGTCTCACTGCGGCACGCCGTTCAAAGCCGAGCTTAAACCTTTAATCGGACTGCACTCATTGATATGTGAGATCTTTGCCCCTGTTACTTAGTGGAATGTTCATAGGCAAAATTTGCAAAATTTTACTGTTTATTCTTTTCCCATGATGCTGTTAGTTTCGGAGAACAGATGTTTCATGTTAGTAATTAGCAAAGTCAATATTTTAGCTTTGTAATAGCAATTTTAATGATGACATTGTTTCCAACGTCAACAAGAAATGGGTATTTCAGCTGTCCATACAGATAACCCTAAGGCTAACTGAATGACTAAATTAACCATCATGGGCTTCTAAACGTGTTTTTGTAATTTCTACCAAGTCATACGATCACATAAAGATAAGGATGTTGTCTAATTTTACCAATTAAACAAACATTATCAATATTTCGCAGAATGACGAGAGGGATGGCCGGCCCTCCAGCGATTAGCCTTAAAAGTTGCTAAATAAATGGCAATTATCAGATCATATTCACACGTAGAACAATTTATTCGTACACATTTTTATTGGCTGCTTATTAATTGTTGTCAATGAGACATTTGTTTTTTGAGCAAATTACTTTTTTAGAGGAGAAAAAAAATACAATATTGACCATTAGGTGACAGTAGCATTGCCAGTAGCAATAGAAGTTTACTACTAACTGTTAAATTTCCCATGAACATTCCAGTAAGGAATCCCTCTCTCATGTCAATGAGTGCAGTCCGTTTAAAGTTAAGCTCAATGATAAGGGGCTTCCTTTTTATGCCGAGTCCGAACGGCGTGCCGCATAGCGACACCATTTAGAAGAGAAGTTTTAACATGGCTGGATACCTTAGAAATGTAGCCAGCATTAGTAAGCGAATAACCACCACTGAAAATGTTTTTGATGTTCACGCTGGGATTTGAACCCACGAATTTGGCGTCATGCTGTTTGGACATGCTAACCTCCGCGTCACGTTGGTCTCCAGCAATTGAAGCTCAATAGAACCGTACTTTATCTTTAATGTTTCCTATTTTGTTTAAAAATAACGACCCGTTACAGTGGTCAGTTCATTGGCCTGTTGCTAAGCAATTTTTTGTGAATTTCCTATAGCTTTTATTGAAATGTCTTTTGTGTAGATTTCTTTTGTTTTTTGTTAACTGAAGCTAAGTGGCTGAATCAATTGAAAGTGCGGTATATAATGAATCTCTCTTTCGTTGATGATTTCAATTGAAAATGGCGCACGCATTTAAATTTTGTTGAAAGGTCTGCACTCGGAAAAATTCGCTAGTAAAAACAGCAAAAATGTTTGCTGCAGCAGCAGAAAGTCTGCTGAAAATGGAACAGCAGTAGTGTTTCGCTATAAAAGAAAATACTCTGCTTTTTTAGATGAAAAAAATTGAATATAGCCTAAAAATTAAAAAAAAAAATATATCGAAACTTTATGTTTCATGTCATCCTTTAATTTTAGGGGCATATAGCATACAATTTTTTCTAATTTCCTAAAATTATATAATTTTTTAACTTTTTTAAACAACAACAGACAAAATAACTGCTAAAATCATATATAGGCTTTAAAGCAAAAACTTGCGCCTAAAATTGGGAAATATGTATACAAGGCTTTAATTGTTGTTGAGTGATTCAAAAATTTCCATTCAAAAGTTAAAGATTTTTATTTTAATGTCAGCAGACAGCTGATATCAACAGACAAATTTCTTTGGGCGTGGTGTGAAAGAAAGCCGACAGACTTTGTTTGACATGCCGCTTATCGTTGTTGTAGTTGTTATTGGAATTATTATTATGGTAGCTCCCTATTTCATTAATGAATTTGAATTGATTGACCATTAATTGATGCTAACTGAATGTTGCGTAACACATCTACCAAATGATAAAGACATTGCCCAATGTGTATGAAAATGAGTGAGTGAGTGAATGAATGCATGATTGACAAAGGCTGAAGGACGGACAAATGGGTGGAGAGTGTAGTGTTTCACGCAATACCAGTGACATTGAATTTATTCGTATTTCACTACAAAGTGGTGTAACATGGAAATATGATAAGCAAGGACATGTAAAGAACATTTTCAGCCAAGAAATAATGAAATATGTCTAGACTCTAGACACAGAATGGAATTTCTCATGTCTTTTAACACTGTACCCACAGTTTCTTAATAGAATGTTCATGGGCAAATTTGCATTTACATTAACGCTATGTAATATAAAGAATAATTACAAGATATGAAAGCGGCGGTCAAAATAGAAAACACATACATCGTAAGATTATTGCAAACAATGGGATATATATTGTACTAGCCGAACCGGGCGCTGCGCCTTATTTAACTGTCTAATATGTTTTAGGGTGGGGACACTTCGCCCTAAATGCGGATATCGAATTCGTGCCATTGTAGCCTATGACGCTGAACGCGTTCGAATCCTGGCGAGAACATCAGACAAAGCGGTGTTTATCCCCTCCTAATGTTGGCGACATTTGCGAGGTACAATGCCTTGTATGGTCATTTAAAAAATTTTCCCTAAATTTTCGCACTGCGGGACGCCGTTCGGACTCGGCTATAAAAAAGTACCCTTATCATTGAGTTTAAACTTGAATCGGAAAGCACTCATTGATGTGTGATAATTTGCCCCTTCTCGGTTCCTGGTGGTAATGTTCCCATTAGGGGAGGGATGGCACCTCAGACATTTTGACCCAAATATGCATATCAAATTCGTTCTTTATTCCCAATGGAAATGAAGTTCAGTTTAGGGGGTGCTTTAGGGCGTACCCCAAACACTTGGCTCGAAAATTGGATATCAAATTCGTTTTCTACTCTTAAATACCTTTTTTTTGAGTCCCATATTGTCATAATGGGTCCAATAACCCATTTGACGTATCTTTAGGTGAAAAAGCGCCACCTAGACTTGAACGCAAATGTTACTATCATATTCGTAATCTACTCTCTAATACCTTTCATTTGAGTCGCATATAGCCATGGTCGGCTAATATGCCCATTTGGGGGTATTTAAGGTTGGGCGACCTCCCATTACTTGGACCTAATGTTATATGCCATATTTGTAATATACTGCCTAGTACTTTTCATTTGAGTCCCATATTGACATGAACTTCGAATATATCTGTTTAGACGAGTTTTGGGGTTGGGGGTCCGCTGGGTACTTGGACCCAAATTTTAATACCTTATTCGTTTTCTGGTCTCCAATACCTTTTATTTGATACCCTTATTGTGCCTATCGGATCACTTTCGAATATGGGGCGTTTTTGGGTTTAGGGGGGGGTCCGCCTCTACCCCGATATCTAAAAATTATATAGCCTATGTTTCCTTCCAGAAAAACGCACAGAATCTATGAAAATTTTAAGAAAATCTGTTTAGCCAAGTATCATATAGTCATAATGGGTCTAATGGGGTTTTTGAGGGTTGGTGTGACCCTCTATACTTCGATCTGATTTTGTATGCCTGATTCGAAGTCTACTCCCGAATACCTTTCATTTAAGCCCCATATTGAAATGAATGTCTAATATGTCTGTTTGGGGGAGTTTTGGGGTGGGGGCAGCCCGATGGGTACTTAGACCAAAATTTTAATCCCATATTCGTATTCATTTGAAAGCTATTTTGTCCCGATCGGTCCACTTTTGATTTTGGGTTGTGTTTTTGGCATAAGAGGTAGGGTTCGTCCCCCATTCGACACCAAAAAAATTATAGCCTATGTTTCCTTCCAGACCAACCTACACAATATGCGAAAATTTCAAGAAAATCGGGTTTGCCGTTTTTCAGTCTATACGGAACGAATAAACCGAGTCCCATATATTCGTGAATGGCTAATGTGCCCATTTTGGGCTTTTTTGTGGGGGTGGGGTGACCCTCTATACTTCGAGATAAATTGGTTGCCAGATTCGTTATCTACTCCCGCATACTTTCCATTTGATACCCATATTGTCCCGATCGGTCCACTTTAGATTTTGGGTGGTGTTATTGAGGTAGCGGTGGAGATCTTCGCCCCCTTCCGTTATCAATAAATTATAAAGCCTATTTCTAACTCCTGGCCAAATTCGTAATCTACTCCCGAATACCTTTAATTTGAGTCCCATATTGTCATGATCGTCAAATAAATCTATTTTAAAGGTTTTGGGGCTGGGGCGGCCCCCCTGGTACTTTTATTATGAAATTCGTACTCTACTCCTGAATACCTTCCATTTGAATGGCATATTGTCCCGATCGGTCCACTTTTATTTTTGGATAGTACTTTTAGGGTGAGGGGGAGGGTCCGCCCCCCTCCCGATATCACAAAATTATATAGCCTATGTTTCTTTCCAGACCAACCTACACAATCTGTAAAAATTTCAAGGTAATCGGTTTAGCCGTTTTTGAGTCCATACGGAACATACAAACAAACCGACAAACAAACAAACATACAAACTCTTTGTGTACACTTGATTTAGAGAACAAACCTAATGAGAGAAATTCCGGACCAAGTATGGGTGCAGCATACAACCATAGCACCTTCCAAACGATAATGTAGATCGATCGGAAGACATTTTAGGATGTATCGAGATCCACTGGGCCAGCTAGTAGCTCTCGTAAAACTGACCCTCTAATTAAACTTCTTGAGTTCTAAGAAGACGCAGATCTTATTTGGGATGTCAAATTATAGTAGACTCGTCTACATCCATGCTGAAAGTGGTTAAGATTGGGTCATATATTGATAAAGCTTCTTCATAAACTGGTCATCCGTCTCGATCTAAAAGACCTCAGATATTTGTCAGTCCGAAGGCGAGAATCTTAGACGTCGGCAATTATTTTCGGCTTTCTCTCTTTACCGACGTAGCGCTTCATCTACCTAATGTTGTTGACAGCGTGGGCTCTGTGCCAATTCTCGTCTTGGTAATCCTGAAGGAAAAGGGCGTTGCGCACTATGTATCCAAAGACATGAACTCCCATGTTTTTGATTTTTGCCAAATTAGTCATCGTGCTTTATTTCAGGTCCATTACTTGGAGAGTTTCCTTGTCTTTCTTCTTTCTGTGGGAGATTTTCCATTTTTCCTAGCTATCATATCGAAGACCTCTATCATGGTTACAGAATGAACATAAATGCTGACCCATCTCTAAAAGTTGACAGTCGCCTTTGTGAGCAGGATGATGTCCATTATACTCACTAAGGGCGTGTGGCTATTTCCAATTAGCCTTCTAAGGGTCTCGATTCATCCCGCCGATGCAAATATCAAGAACCATTCGAACTCGGCTATAAAAAGGAGGCCCCTTATCATTGAGCTTAAAACTTGAATCGGACTGCACTCATTGATATGTGAGAAGTTTGTCCCTGTTCCTTAGTGGAATGTCCATGGGCAAAATTTGCAATTTTACTTTGAAGCGGAGAGTATTATTTCGGTGATTTCGCCGCATTCTTTCCCTTAGCACAACAAAGAAGTAGATATAGTTTCAGGTACAACCACAAGCATCTTAAAACTTGGAGGTGTTGCTTAGCCATTTCAATTTCTTAAATTTTCTACATTGTGTCCCAGACAGTTTATTGGATTTAATAGAGAAATTTGCAATATTGCCTATCATCTCGAACCTATGCATTCGATTTCGGTGATCTAATTTTTTTTTTTTGAGTTGTTGAGATCACCATCTTTGTTTGTCTGAC
Source organism: Stomoxys calcitrans (assembly GCF_963082655.1). Taxonomy (NCBI): domain Eukaryota; kingdom Metazoa; phylum Arthropoda; class Insecta; order Diptera; family Muscidae; genus Stomoxys; species Stomoxys calcitrans. The sequence continues at coordinate 155,354,448 of NC_081556.1, read as the reverse complement.
CCTGCCTATAGTTTTGGCCTAGAGACTAGTTGTGCTCTTGTAGCACTACGACCAACTACAGGTGCCAAGGCATATACGAATTTGACCCATGATCACTGGATGTGGGCGACTTCTGTCAAAAGGTGTGCACTTAAGTCGTGAGTTGTCATAAAATGCGTGAGTAGTGTGATTCGTGAGATCCAAATCCAATATCGAGACCGTGCATGAGCGTGAGTGAGTGAAATCATACTCACAACACTAATCAAGACTTATGAGATACGCTCGAGATCCTTACTAGAAAAACACGACTGGCAAGAAACTCACGAAATAATGAAAATCACAAATTTTTTCATGCGTCTCAAATGTTGTGAGTTGTATGTCCTCGAGAGGGCTCGAGTAAAATTTTTGTCTCGTAAGCTTGCGTGAAAGTGAGTCGACATAATAAAGTCGTCCACGAGCGTGCGAGAGGGGAAAAACACTCACGAGCACATCCCTACTTCAGACTTGTGGTCAAAAATCTGTGGTCGCCGGCACTTGAATTATTAGTTCCTGTATCGTAACATTATTTTCTTTTTTCTTGACATTTCATTTTGGGTAATCTGCCAATTTCGGTGTGTGAGGGACAAGCTAGTTCCCCGGAGTTGACTGTTTCCATTTCCGACAAGAATTAGTCTAGGCAGAGATTAAGAAGCCGGTTCAACTTGTATCCGTCACATTAGGAGATTGACAACATTCAGATATTGTTACTTCAAAATTGTACAGCTGTTCAATGGTAAAGCATAGCCGAATCTATGAATGCCAAGGTCTGGTTTCCAGATAATCCATAAATGTTGTGAATTTAACATATCCTAGGGAGGAGTCAATTGTTTTCCCCTAGGTAAACTAAACCAGTAATTTCAACGGATTCAATATACAGATGATTTAGTGTCATTTAAAATCCCAATCAAATATGTGAATCAATAAATAACTAAAAAATGCAACGATCCATAAAATCGAATCCCAAAATTTAAAAATATAGGATTTAATTGTAAATGTTTTAAATATTTTTAAAGAACACATTTCTCCCTTTTTATTACAGATTGTGTAATTGTCAGTTATATAGAAGAGAATGAAAGAAATTAAAGATGAAACGGCCGATGAATTCCAGTCGCTGCGAAATGGAGCCACACCTCAAGTGGTTAGCGGCATGGATAGGCCTTACAAGGCCAAGCCCTTGGGAGAACAAACAAGAGCTTTGAGACGTCAGGGCATTATGGTGATATTTGGAAATTTAGGTGTAATGTCTACAGGCTTGGGTCTGGGATTGCCGACAATTACAAATGGTCCCATGAAAGATACCACAGCACCAGTATACTTAACAGATTCGCAGTTTTCATGGTTTGGTAAGTTGGCCAAGGGAAATACGAAAATGGATGGCTTTTTAAATGGCTAATGTTTCTTACATTTACAGCATCTTTGAATTTATTTGCTGCTCCATTTGGTGGCCTTCTATCGGGCTTGCTGTTGGATAAACTTGGACGTAAAAACACCATGTATGTCCTAAACGTATTGGGACTGATATCATGGATTCTTATGGCCTTTACCAGTCAAGCAACTCAAGATTCCATGTTTATACAGTTAATGGTATCGAGATTTTTCATAGGTGAGTTGTAAATATCATAGATCCCTTCCTTTTATGTGCTGTAACAGTAAACATTTCCACCCTACAGGTGTTGCCAGTGGTCTAGCCAGTGCTCCTGTGGGAGTTTATTCAGCCGAAATAAGCACTCCAAAAATTCGTGGTCGTTTAATTTTGGGGACCTCAATATCGGTGGCAGCAGGCATAACCATGATCTATATTTTGGGATATTTTATACGGGACGATTGGCATTTGATAGCCATGATCTGCTGTGCTTTTCAAATAATAGCCTTGATATGTGTCATACCAATGCCGGAGTCTCCAAATTGGCTAATCTCAAAGTCACGTCTGCCAGAGGCCAGACAATCGCTTAACTATTTCAGGGGTTTGGAAAAGAAACGTGAGTTGGTCATATATCAACATCTTTTTGTTAGTGGTTTTACTAAAATATTTTGTTTTTATTTCAGCTGTCATCACACATCCCGAGGTGTTGGCCGAATTCAATATTCTCCAGAAGAATATACAACTGGGCGTAGGAGAGAAGAAACCACCATTTGTGAAGTCTTTAAGACTCCCCGAGGTCTATAAGCCACTGCTCATACTCATGGGACTCTTTACATTCCAACAAGTGACCGGCATATTTGTCATCATTGTCTATGCTGTGCAAATTGCCATGGAAGCTGGTGTTACCATTGACCCCTTCATGTGCGCCATCATGATTGGTGTGGCCCGTGTGATCACCACCTGTCCCTTGGGTTATGTACTCGAAAAATGGGGCCGTCGTCGTTCAGGCCTTATATCAGCTTTGGGTATGGGCGTTTGCATGGCTTTACTGGCTCTACACAAGCATCTCAAGGTCATCCCATATTTGCCTGTCATTGCCATTGTCTCATTCATCATTCTGAGTACTTTGGGTCTCTACACCCTGCCCTTCTTTATGATATCCGAAGTATTTCCACAAAATGTCCGAGGACCTGCCTCGGGTTTAACGGTGGCCTATGGCACCTTCGTCTCGTTCATCTGCACCAAAACATATCCCTCCATGAAGGATGCCATAGGCGGCGAGTATTGCTATATGGTCTATGGTTTGCTTTCTTTCTTGGGAGCGGCATTCATATATGCCTTCTTGCCTGAAACTCGAGGACGTACCCTGCTGGAAATCGAGGAACAATTCAGAAGTGGGAAATCTAAACGGCCAGTAGATCCTGTGGAAATGCAAGAAATAATGGTGAAATAGAAAAAAAGCCAGCAGACCTCAGAAAGATAAACGGCTTAAGATCGTTGACACAGGTGTTTTTGCCCAGTCAAATAGCATTTAGAAATCAATAACGGACCTCAAGCACACCAACACTCCCACATACATATATACGCAACGCCCCAATCCATAAATTATTTAAATTTTATTTATGGTGCGGAGGGCTACTTATATTTGATATACTCGTAGCCATAATATTTGAACCTACCTAATAAGAACTCTGTGATAAGACTGGTTCTGATTCGACTTGCCCAAGTGATTTGAGAACCTTTTTCTGTTTTTAGATACAATTATCGAAATATACACTTAGAGCAATAATTTTATAACTGGATTATAGAATGCATTTGAAATAATAAAAATAAAAAATTAACTTATTTAACTAAGAAAATTTTATTATGTATCATAGGTAGTTTTTGGTATTTGAATATAGGAATAATTAAAAATTTTATTATAATTTTAAATTTACACTAGTTGATAACGGCCTGTTCCATAAGGACTTTTTACGAAGAGAAAGTTTTTGACAAAAATAAATCACCTGAATGATGTTTACCATGTTCATCTGCCCGTCTGAGACGATCTAGCCATGTCTATCCTTTCGTCTCTCCGCCCAACTGTCCGTCCGTCAGTCGAAATCACGACAGCGTTCGAAGGAATGAAGATATCAGCTTGAAATTTCGCTCACATACTTCTTATAGATTTAGGTCGTAGGGGATTTCAAATGGGCCATATTGGTTCAGTTTTGGATGTAGCTCACATATAAACCGATCTCCAGATCCGACTTCTTAAGCCCCTAGAAGCGGTCCAAATCAGCTTTTAACCTGGTATAGCTTCCATCTAATGGGATCTCCTGAAGGGTCTGTTGCGGCCGCTAGAAGTTTAAATTTCTGATTATGCTGAATGTAGTACATAAACTAAGTTCGTTTGAGTAAATTTTGGGAAAATCCACGGTGGTGGGTTCCCAAGAATTGGTCCAGCCGAGCTTAACACATTTTTACTTATTTGTCGTTTCAAATTGGCGTTTAATTTTTATAATGTAAAGGACCATCATATTAAGGACTTGTAGATACATCTTAAGCTCATAGTAGATTGAAAAGAGGGTGCGGATTCAAATCCGCTTCAAGACACTATGGATATACATCTTATCCAGTAATTGGCTTTTTGTCAGCTCTTGCATCGAAATGTATCCCCGAAGAGATCTATGTCAGCAATTGCGTGCTGCTAAAAAAATTTCAATGCCTCATAATCTTCCCCAGATGCCCTACAAACGCTGTAACATGCCACGACCATTCAGAGTCCGTAGTTCTTCTTCTCTACTTCTCACATATCAATGAGTGCTGTCCGGCTAAAGTTTTTTAAGCTCAATGATAAGAGACCTCCATTTTATAGCCGAGTCCGAACGGCGTGCCGCAGTACGACACCTTTTGGAGAAGTTTTTACATGGCTTTCATACCAAATGGTACAGTACCTCCCAAATGTCGCCAGCATTAGGAGGGGATAACCACTGGTGAATATTTTCATGATGTTCTCACCAGGCTTCGAACCCAGTCGTCCAGCGTCAAAGGCGGACATGCTAACCTCTGCGCTACGGTGGCCTCCATTACATTTTCGTCACGGGGTGGAATTTTGAGTTCCAATCTATGTGGTGTTCATTCATCGTCATCATGAGAAGCTAAGAGCTACCATACGGAGTAACTGCAATTGCAGTCGCAGGCAATCAGCGGCATCGAGTAGAGAGTCTCAGCGAGATGATGATCGATATAACAAGGCAACATATTGGCGCCTTTAAACATCAATGGCCAACACGTTTCAACGGTGGTCGGTACCGTGGACCGAAACGAGCTTACTCACCTATTGAAGCTTGACGAGGATCTTTTCCTCCAAATACAAATTTGGCTACAACAACAACTCTAAGACTGTTGATGATTGTATCGTGCTGCTTGTTATATTCATGATGGCCATTTTACTGTCCGTATAAAGTTCACGCCATTCCACACCATACCACTTGCATTCCGTGATCACCCGAATATTTAACTGCAGGACCGTATTATGGTCAGGAAGTCTGAAACCTACTTAGTCCTTGAGTCTTTTATGTAGGCTCATTCTTTCCTCGAGTTTTGATTAAGTCGTGTAGCAGGAACTTATGATGGTAATTCCATAGTTCCTTCAATCCAAGAGCGAGCCGATGATGGCAGTGCCTCGCGTTTGATCTCAATTATTATCTGTTCCGTAAACTCTTCCATTCCTATCGTCCCTTCAGGTTTCCTATCGTCTCCTTGCTTATTTCGCGATCGTATGACCTGCTTCTTATCTCTATTCATTCTCCCATTTTAATAAGTCTCATAGCCGCAGTGGATGTCCTACTGCTGTGTTGGTTATCTAGAATAGTATCCAGTGCCCTGGTAGGCGTGGTCCGCATGAACCGGTTGAAATGTCCCAATGTTGCTTTTCTCAATCGTCACCAAACTACTGAGGCGTAAGTTATAATTTATCTAATCACGCTCCTCAAGAGCCAGTGGACTACACTCGGATTCAGGCTTCATTTTGAGTCTACGTTCCATCTACATAATGTCCAACATCTGTGTCCAACATTCTCAGCACACTCTTGGATGTGGAACTTTCAGTTCGATTCCCCATTCGAGATCACTTTCAAGTATTTGAATTTGTCGAATATCGAAGCTGTTACATTGAGAAAAATTGGATCACCTTCGTTTTCTTTGTATTGTACATCTCTGTCTTATCTGGGTTTACATCTAGACCGCTAGATCTAGCCGAGTCGTACGCTATCTCTAAACCTCTTTTGCTCTTCTGTATAGCCGGTGCGGACTTCTACCCCTTAAAAGTATAATAACATCGTCTGCGTAACAGATGAGTTCAAACCCCTCCTCAGTCAGATTCCGCAGTAAGCTATTTATGGAGTTCACCCCTTGTGGTGTATACTGCATACGATTTTCTCAGTCTCTAAGACAACCCGGTACGGTCTTCACATTGTTAAAAGCCCATAAGGCTTATAGGTCTAGACATACCGTTAAAATTTACGTCTTAGACCTTCCCTTGACAATGGCTTGATGTTGGGATCTCAGCAATTCGTTGGATGTTCTACTCTTTATTTTTGTATCCACTATACGCTCTACGGGTTTGAAAAGAAAGAACGTAACGCTTATAAGTCTATAAGCATTTGGTGTCGCATAGCTTGCCTTGCCGGGTTTGGGTACAAAAACAAGTCTTGCCTCTTGCCAGGCTTGCAAGTCGTACACCGAAAGAAAAAATTCTATCGTATGTTATCAATGATACTGATAGTAAAGCAACATTGTGAATTAATAACACCTTTATTATTATCATATAACGCTTTATAACATACATATCATACGGCATTGTTTTCTTACTAATTCACTATCAATACCGTTGGTATCGATTTTTCGTTCGGTATAGGTGCGCTGTGATTTGGGTTAAAAGTTAACAAATAACTTTTATTTGAATTCTTTGTTGCTTTAATTGGGCTGCAAATTCACTCAAAAAGTGTTTGTAGATGAGGTGCTCACTATATATATATAAAGTCAAATTCGTACTCTATTTCAAAGAGGCTCTAATTTGGGTCTTGCAGTGGAGTGGTGTTTTGTTATAATTTCCAACTTCAAATAGCCCTATATATAATTGAGGTTAGGTTATGTTAAGTGATTGTGGTGAGTGCAATAAGACTCACTTCAGTATTATAGTGCATTGTGATAACACCGTTACTATTCGAACACCATTACTAAGCTATAGCTCTCTATGTTTTCGTTGGGCAAAAAAAAGTTCACAGTACCCAATTTGTCATCCGTTGACTTTCGAACTTCATATCTTTTTATATACAAAAATCCATTTGGCCAATGGCAATATGGGGTTCAAAAAAATGATATTTGACAGTAGAGCAAGATGCTGATATATTTACAGGGCTAAGTGCTTGGGCGGCCATCTCACTCCCAAAACACCCCTTAATCGGACATATTTACCGACCATGTCAATGTGGGGCTCAAGTGAAAGATATTGGAGAGTAGAGCACGAAATTGATACCCATTTTCAGAACCAACTTTCTGGGTGTCTACCCTTTCCCCAAAAGCAACCCACAAACAGCAATTATTTAATGACCGACGCAATTTGGGGTTCAAATAAAGGTATTCTGATATTTGGGGTACCGCCCCTTCCACCAAAACACCCCTCAAATAGTAAGAATTTACCGACCATGGGATTATGTGGCTCAAACGAAAGGTATTTGAGATTTAAAAACGAATTTAATAAACAATTTCGGGGCCAAGTGTTTGGGGGACGCCTCATCCCATAAACTTCCCTTAAACCGATGGCAATATGGGGTTTAAAAAATCGTTTTTGAGGTTAGAGTACGATGCTAATATTTTTTCAGGGCTAAGTTTCTGGGGGACCACCTCACCCCACAAAACATCCCGAAATTGCACATAAATATCTACCGATCTTGGCAAATGGACTCAAATGAAAGGTATATTGGGAGTAATCCGAATTGGGAAAAAACTTATTAAAGGGGTTTTACTCGTATCTGAACTCTGTAGGGTCCTTTTGGGGCATTAAAAGAATGTACAAGGTTTTTTATAAAATATGATTGTCACTTGTCTTAAAAAGAAAACGATTCTTTCCATTAATCCTCTCTGGGCAATATTCTATTGTTGTGAAAAGCTAGAAAAATATTTCTGATTTTTTCCTCAATTTAATTGTGTTTTCGCTTCATTGCGTTTGTTTTCCCTTCAATGCTAAACTTTAACAGTAAGCTATATTTGAATTCATAAACATTTTTATCAATGCTATTTTAAGGAAGGCAAAAACATTAAATGTTTACGCCAATTTTGTCAATCTTTTAAAGAAATATTGTTTAATACATGTTTAAATAGACATTAAGGGGCTTGCGGTAGTCGTTAAAGTATTCACATTATTAATTTTTTTTTTCATAAATTTTTTGATAGCTTACGGTTTGCTTTGGTCTTTAACGAAAAGATAAAATATCCCTACAAATTGTCAGGGAATACACTTAGTTTCTTACATATAGTTACACACAACTGTGTATTCGCGTTGTTTTATTTGTTTTATTCGTGGATATTATTCAATCGATGTTTAAATATTAATTTATAGCATGGATATCAAGCGATTAATTGATATACTGGAGTTTGGACATTAAATTATAGCGTGGACATTATTTAATCAATAAACCGGATACCCCACCATTAAGATTTTACTTTATAACTTGATACCCTAGCAATATTAATTTATACGTGAACATTAACCAATAAATTGTATACCCTATTTTATGGATTTAAATTTATTTACTGGATACTCCGGCATTTTGTGAGTCAATTGACTCCGCCAACAAATCAAAAAAAAAAAAAAGGAAGCAGATCAAATATGTTGCTTAGTTAGTGGCAGTCTTTTACTGAATGCAGAAATGAGAACTCGCACAAGTCATTCCATAAAGAACTGGCAAAATATTTGCTTAGTAACGGGCAATAGCAAAAAAAAAATAATAATAATAAAGAAACGCAAAACTAATTACAAACAATCTATAGTTTATTTTTCTCATTCACTACCTAATCAAACATATATAGAATATTACAAAAATTATAAAAATATTTGTTTTTAAATAAGTTCTATTTTAACAATTATTCTTTTAATAGGGAAAACAATTGTGGAATTAATATTAATTTTTAAAAAATTTAGTTTCTTAATTGCATGAATCAATTCATATTTTTCCGGTCTGGAAGTTCACATAGACCATGTACGCATTCGCATATTCCTCCTCTCTATCTTGAAACAATCTATTATTTATGATTTAATGAACTGCGTCCATAAAATACGATTGGCAACACTTTATGAACACTATTCATAAAATCCATATACAATTTTTTTTCGTGTATACAGAAAAAAAAAATATTATGACAAAAAATTTTCAATTCAAAACTTAATTGATGATAAAATCAATTTAATTAAAAAATTTGTTGAATCAAAAATTTTTTTATGGAATATTAATTTTTTTCAATTAAAGTCATGATTGAAATTTTAATTATTTTCAATTAAAAATTTAATTGATTTAATCTCAAGTTTTTTTTTTCAATCACAATCGCGATTGAAAATGTTGTAATTTTCAATTAAAAAATTAATTGATTCAATAATTTTTTAATCGAATTTTAGACAAATTTCAACTGCACAGAAAAAAATAAAAATCAGTTTCACACACGAAATTAGTTGATCGAAGTAATTTTTTAACTGTTTCAATCACGAAACTGGTAATATCAATCACAATTTTTGAAAAAGACGATTGAACAATTATTCCAATCACGAACATGATCGAAAAAATTTGGTTTCAACTAATACGTGTGCAAAACTTCATCAAAATCGGATCAGATTTAGATAAAACTCCCATATATATCTTTTATGCATTTCGATTTTAAAGGCTGTAGAAGCCACAATTTTCGTACCAATGTAGTAAAAACGTGGAAGGTTCTATTCGATATTTCAACAGGTATGCAAAATTAAAGTCTGACTAAATTTGGATATAAGTGCTATAGATTAAAAGTATTACGCCGACTCGGTAGTGTTGAGTATTATATAGTCGTCTCCGCCCGACTTTTGCCTTTCCTTACTGGTTCTTTAATTGATCCAATTAAAAAATTATTTGAAAATTTCAATAATTTTTTTAATTGAATATGCAATTTTTTTAATTGAAACATTTTTCAATTTAATTTTTCAAAAACGGTGATTGATAATATAAATTCCGTGATTAAGCAGTTTTAATTAAAAAAATATATTGGATCAATTTATTTCGTGATTGAACCCGATTTTTATTTTTTCTGTGTAGACTTCACATTAACATTCCGAGGTGCTATAAACAAAGTATTGGAAGCCACCGTAGCGCAGAGGTTAACATGTCCGCCTATGACGCTGAACGCCTGAGTTCGAATCCTAGCGAGAACATCAGAAAAAAGTTTCGGGGGTGGTTATCCCTTTCTAATGCTGTCGACATGTGTAAGGTACTATGTCATTCGAAAAAATGGTATGGCAGCCATGTTAAAACTTCTACCCAAAGAGCTGTCGCACTGCGGCACGTCGTTCGTACTCGGCTATAAAAAAGAGGACCCTTATCATTGAGATTAAACTTGAACTTGGGCAAATTTGCAATTTGCAAAAAACGGAATAAGAAATTTTTACTGAAAAAAATGACAGAAAATTTAAGAATTTTCCTTATCGTAGGATTTTAGCAATAAATACGAGCCAAAGAACGAAAACTTTAAAATAGAGATGCTGTCTTCAAAAATATAATTTTCTTACTATCGTACACGACCATCCTCTTCAAATTTCGATCGGTAAACTTTGCATCTTAACCTAAAAAAAACTGAACATTTAAAGACGCTACTACTTGTAAGGCAATTTTGCATATTTACAAGTAACTAAGGTACACTGTTGTCTTGTCCCTTTATTTTAGATTTTTTTCTTTAATAAAAAGATTCAAAGTTTTTTTAATAAAAAGATGCAAAGTTAGGGATTTATTTATATTAAATGGTAGGTAATTTAATATAAACAATCCTTAATATGAAGGAAAATATTTCTCACCAAAGAAAATGTACCGGTAAAAAGCCAATGTTCGGATTCCCATAAATGATGATTTGTAACTAGAGATAGAGAGAGAGAATATGGAAATTCGACCGCATGTATGGTATACGTGTATTTCCATAAGAGTAAAATATGAACTGACTTGTGCATGTAAGAAAGTCAATTTTGATAAAATTGAAAAAAATTACAAAAATTTCAGATTTCTTTCCCTTATTTAAGGGAAAATTATGTACTGTTCAAATGAAATCTTTTACAAAATATTATATTAGAGTTTGTTATGTTATATTAGAGTTTGATCAGATAGCGAATGCAAAATAAAATAACCTGTAGATTGTTTGTTTCACTATTGCCCAAATATTTTGTCAGCTCTTGTTGGGCTAACTGGGGCTTGTTTTCATTTCTATATTCAGCGAAATACTAACGCTACGGAGCATATCTGATCTGATTCTTAACGTAAGAGAAATTTGAACTTTGTTTTTTGCCTATAGTAATACACACACGAACTTCATTATTAAAAAAAAGGCACCACCAATCATGTGGTCTGTCTCTGCAGACAAAGTACAAAACTTGTTTTCGCATGGACAGTTTGCCCGACAAGAGAGCAAAAAAAGCTTAAAAAGGTGAAAAAGTAGGGAAAACTAAGAAAATTATTTTGAATTTTAGAAATTCTTGTATATTTTCGGAAAAATACTGGCTTGCACATCAATGTGAGAACTTGGCCATGTATTCTAAGTTCGATACATGAATAATGTGTAAAAAATAAATAATGAATGGAATTATGAAAAATTTCCTAACATTTTTGTTGTATATTATGGACATATGGACGCAAAACCTAGCCTGAATCAATTACATTTGGTTTTATTTTGATGTTGATGTATATAGGTTTGGAATGGCTGTCTATTTATTTAATATACTATTTAAGAGTAAAAAAAAAAAAATATTAATATTTTACTCTTATCAAAATACCGTCTTAATTTTCCTCCTTATAATGACTAAGCTTTTTTTTTAAATATACCGCTCTCTACCCCATAATTTTATAACGAAATTATAAAATTTCGTGACCTTATTCTTAACTGTCATAATACTTTCTATTCCTTAATACATGATTTTACTTATTTTCCATTGCTCCCGAAGCAAAACATTCAATTAAAATGATTATGCAAATATTACCCTATCACTTCTCTCTCTCTCTCTCTCTTTTGCTCCTAATCGATATTAATTACAAATCAATTAGTGATAGTGGCCAGAGACAAATGTTTGTTTCGTTTTATTAAAATTAATAATAAAATTGCGGACTGACCTCTCCAGCCAATATATAAGAGGAAAGAATGCAAACAAACAAAACTTGATGGATGGAAACGTGTGTTCTGTGAAACTGTTGTCTAAAACCTTCAGAGAAAGTAGTTCCTGTTTCTGGTTTATAAAAGTGTCGTTGGTCGTAAGCAAGCCCAGTAGCCGCGTATTGTAGAGAAATATGACGGGTATTAAAAAGTGAATATTTGTGAGATGATAGTCTGGGTATGACAGTCATAAAGATACACCTAAAAAAACACAACAACAAATGTATAGCCAATGAGTAGATTTTTTTATAGCAAAGAATATAGGATACTTGTGCACTAAATTCGCCATATGTATCACATCAATATATTCATTTTAGATCAGTTTTATTGAGAAATATTGATTTTACGGTGAAAATTGCACAACATGTTTCCGAGTGAAGGTTATAAAAATTTCAGCAAGGCTGTGCTTTATGTCTTCATACACTGAAAAAAAAAACGGTTATCACATTAATGAACAGCGATCGTTGACTTGCATTCATTAATACAACGAAAATTTACGTTTATACAAAGAAAATTTCCGTTGATATAATGAATTCAATATTAGGGGTTGTTTTTCTGAATTTCGTTAATTGTTCTATTTAAGAACTCCTATTCATTAATATTACGAAATTTTTATTTTTCATATTTTAATAAAAGAAAAAAAAGGGGAAACTCCTGACTATTGCCATAAAACACTCCTGCATGTTCCACTCAATAAAAATTTTAAACGTTTAGGCAGATCTGAAAAGGGAAATCGAGGTTTGAAAATACCATATAAAAATTTATGAAAAATGTTCATTAATATAACGATTAACCAATGAATAATAACGAATTGCAATCATTAATACAACAACTCAGTTCATTAACTGATCGATTGACATCTACATAAGGGGAAATTTTAACAAAAACACTGTCATTAATATAATAGCCAGTTTCGTTAAAGATATGAATGTGGACAGTGCATGGGAAAGTATCATTTGATCAGATCAAGTTTTTGTTTGCGTTTTCGAATGTCTTAATATTTATATAGATAATAAAAAACTTAAATTTAAATTAAAAACCAGTAAGGAAGGGCAAAGTCGGGCGGTATAATACCCTACACCTACCCTATAAGTACAATGTGGGAGCTATATCCAATTCTGAAACAAATTTGATGGATCTTGGCGGATGTTTTCAGATATGTGATTAAACAATCCTTATCAATGTTGCAGCAAATATGTTCAATATGTAGTTATGGTTGACAAATGACATATGTTCGGGTAGCTATATCCAAATTTGAACCGATTTCGAGCAAACTCAGATATTGTGGTAGTCGTTGAGGAAAACGTTGTACAAAAATTTGAGAAGATTGGTCAGTAAATGCGCTTGCAGTGGCTCTAGGAGTAAAAAACAGGATATGTATGTATATATGGCAGCTACATATAAATCTGAACCGATTTCTATGAAATTCAACAGCATTGTCGAAAGAAAATATTTCCTACCAAATTTCAAGAGAATCGCTCAACAAATGAACATTTTAGTACATTATTACTGCAAATCGGACAAACATATATATGGGAGCTACATCTAAATCTGAACCGATTTCGAGCAAACTTTATAGATATTGTTAAATTCGTCAAAAAAAGCGTTATACAAAGATTTGGGAAGATGGGTCAATAAATGCGCTTGCAGTGAAAATTGAAGTGAAAATCAGGCGATATATATACATATATGGCACCTATATCTAAATCTGAACCGATTTCTAAGAAATTCACCAGTAATGTCGAGAGTCATAAGAAAATCCTCCCTGCTTAATTTCGAGAGAATTGGTTTGCAAATAGCCATTTTATTGCATTATTACTGCAAATCGGACGAACATATATATGGCAGCTATATTTAAATCTGAGCTAAATTTTTGCAATTTCAATAAGCTTCGTCTCTTGGGCGAAAAACATTCCTATACCGAATTTGAAGACGATTGGATGAATATTGCGACCTGTAGTTTGTACACAAATTAACATGGACAGACGGACATAGCTAAATCGAATCATAAAGTGATTCTGAGTCGATCGGTATACTTATCAATGGGTTTATCTCTCTTCTTTCTGGAAGTTACCAACAAATTCACTAAGTTATAATACCTTGAACCACAGTAGTGGTTCAGGGTAGGCACGTCAACAAGCTGTCCAATATAAAATTGTATACTTTCCAATAAATAATTTAAATTTTTTATCCAAAACCAGAATTAGAGGAATTGGATATAATGATTATCACTATTTCTCAGTTCATTGACTGAAGTTCATCATTATACAAAGTATTCGCAGCTATTTTATTTGCTTGTATTATACTGAATTGGATATAATGATTATCACTATTTCTCAGTTCATTGACTGAAGTTCATCATTATACAAAGTATTCGCAGCTATTTTATTTGCTTGTATTATACTGCGTCTTCAGATTTTTTTTGGAATAGAAGTCGGAAAATTTGATTTGTGATTACAACGATTACATTTTCGTAAATTGAACAATTTCGTTCATCAATACAACAATTCTATGTAATTAGTACAAGGAATAACATTTCGTGAAACTATTTTTTTTTTAATAATTTTAATCGTTAATACCATGATCAATCGTCATTAAAACAACGAAAGTGCTTCGTAAATATAACGATTGAACTCATCATATTTATAACTGAACCTGGTTGTGAATACAATGTAAAGGGTTTCATTATATTAATGAAATAGTACGTTGGCGTAATATTAACGTCAGATTTCATTAATATAACGATTAAAATCGTTCATTGTACGAACATTTTTATGTCAGTGTAGTTTTAGGTTTACATAAAATATAAATATACACAACCCAGGCGCTCTGTGTCAGGGCTTCTGCGCCAAGGTGGTCTCCGGTTTTAGCCTTTTAGGTTTAGCCTATGGGATGAAAATATTTACCCAACAATGTGGTTATTGTGGCCAAGACGGCCTTCAGTAGCATAGTTCACTTTTTAATTGAGTCTAAGATCACAAATATTTCAAAAATATATCTCCTCATTAATATTCTAGGATTTTTCTTTTTAAAGACAAATGTTGTTTCTACAATTTTGTTCACAATGAAATTTTTTCGAGTGTAACATACCACCAACTTGCAAAAGTGTACTTTAACATGTATTAACATCTGTTAATTTATGGTATGTCATTGTTCTACTGATTGGCAGCATGTGTATTTACCTGTATGTATATACTCGTACACACATATAAAATTGTGTATGGTTTCATTAATAATATTATTTTACTTATCATATACCAAAATCATTCATAATCATTATGGTGGTCGTCATCGGATGAGCGAATGAACGCACGAATACTTGTGAGATCTTTTGCCAATTGCAATGGTGACGTATTGCATCACACGACCTAGCGACACCTGATGTAAAAGCATTGTTGCCGCGCTGTAGAATACTTCCGATTGCCGATTCTTGATTACCGATTACACATGCACATACAATCACTGTGTACTGTGTCGCCAACAATAACAACGATGTTTACGACGACGTTGGCAATAACCACAGCAACAAAACAATCGACTAGAACTGATGATGATTGTACATAAACTGTTTATTTACAAAAAAATAACTTAAAAAGAGAAAAACTCTCTTTATGGGAGGAGGGAATGGTGAATCTCTGTGGGTAACTGTTTGTAGAGCGTGTGGCGGCTGTTGTAATGAGTGAGCGTTGGAGTTTAGCCCAATTCTCCTCCTAATTGTGTTGTTCTCATGCTAACTTCTCTATTAACCAATTCTCAATTAATCAATGTTAAGGTCGCATGGGTAGTTTGTAAACTAAGTACTCACTAGCTGGTCGTAATTTATTGGCAATTGGGTTACAAATGCGTGTTTTAGTCGATTTATTGGTATGCCTTTGTTTGTGTGGCTGTAAGAATGCTCATGCTTATTATATGTACAGTAGTCTCTTTGTTCTCTTTAAGTTACAATGGTTTTGAGAGCAAATTTTCTTGGTTAATTACAATGCCTTTCAAAAGTATGTAGACAGATTGGTATTCTTATATAGTGGTACATACATGAATATGAGTAATATTATTTTATCTAAAATTAATGTTAATCATACGCAATATGGGAGGAACACGTAGCATAGCAAAGGTAATGAACTAAAAATAACCAAAACCGGGTTAAATTCAACAGGGCTGTCTTGAACCCCCTTCATTTTGGATAGCATTTCTATCAATGTGGACCATATTTGGATCCGAAATTTGGAGGCCTAGTGCAACTCATTGTTCCAAATTTTAGAGAGATCGAACAATAAATGTCACTTTTATAGGCTTAAAACACTAAATCGACAGTTATACCTAAATATGGACTGATATGGACAATATTCCATATCCCCTATCCTTTGATGGAGTATAAAAGATAAGCTTTAATTTAGAAAAGAAAGAAAAACTAGTAAAAGCGGGCTAAGTTCGGTCGGGCCGTATCTTATATACCCTCCACCAGGGATCGCATTTGTCGAGTTTTTTTCCCGGTCTCTTTTTAGGCAAACAAAGGAAAGGAAAGGATAAAAGAAAAGAAAAGAATTACTATGCTATTGGAGCTTTATCAAGTTATGGTTCATTACGGACCATAATTGAATTGAATATTGGAGACCATAGTAGAAGTCATTGTGTAAAATTTCAGCCAAATCAGTAAGAATTGCGCCCTTTAGGGGCTCAAGAAGTAAAATAGGGAGATCAGTTTATAGGAAAGCTGTATCAGGCTATAAACCGATTCAGACCATATTCGACACGTATGTTGAAGGTCATGGGTGAAGCCGGATTTTATTTTAGCCAGATCGGATAATAATTGCTCTCTCTAGTGGCTCAAGAAGTCAAGACCCCAGATCGGTTTATATGGCAGTTATATCAGGTTATGGACCGATTTAAAGCATTCTTAGCACAGTTATTGGAAGTCATAACAAAACACGTCATGCAAAATTTCAGCCAAATCGGATAGGAATTGCTCTCTGTAGAGGCTTTAAAGTCAAGACCTCAGATCGGTTTATATGGCAACGTTATGGACCGATTAAAGCCATATTTAGCACAGTTATTGAAAGTCATAATAAAACATCTCATACAAAATTTCAGCTAAATCGGATAATGATTGCGACGTCTAATGGCTCAAGAAGTCAAGACCCCAGATCGGTCTATACGGCAGCTATATCAGGTTATGGACCGATTTTGACCATTCTTAATGCAGTTGTTGGAAGTCATAACAAAACACACCATGCAAAGTTTCAGCCAAATCGGATAAAAATTGCGCCCTGTAGTGTCTCAAGAAGGCAAGATCCAAGATAGGTTCATATGGCAGCTTTATCAAAACATGGACCGATATGGCCCATTTACAATCCCAACAAACCTACACTAACAAGAGGTATTTGTGCAAAATTTCAAGCGGCTAGCTTTACTCCTTTGAAAGTTATCGTGCTTTCGACAGACAGACGGACGGACGGACGGCCAGACGGACGGACAGACAGACGGACGGACGGAAGGACGGACAGGGTGAAAGACAGACGGACGGACAGGTGGACGGACATGGCTAGATCTACTTAAAATTTCATGACGATCAAGAATTTGTTTACATTATAGGGTCTTAGACGAATATTTCGTGGAGTTACAGAGGTTGGCATGTCCGCCTATGACGCTGAACGCCTGGGTTCGAAGCCTGGCGAGACCATCAGAAAAAATGTTCAGCGGTGGCTTTCCCCTCCAAATGCTGGCAACATTTGTGAGGTAATATGCCATGTAAACTTCTCTCCCAAGAGGTGTCGCACTGCGGCACTCCGTTCGGACTCGGCTATAAAAAGGAGGTCCCTTATCATTGAGCTTAAACTTAAATCGGGCTTCACTTATTGATAGGTGAAAAGTTTGCCCCTGTTCCTTAGTGGAATGTTCAAGGGCAAAATTTGCATTTTTTACAAACAAAATAACGAAATTAGTATACCCCCATCCTATGGTGGAGGGTATAAAAGCTTTGCATATGTAATATGTATAACCAAGTACAAAAGATTGGCCAACACCATAGGCATATCATATACCATTACATCCACCACCCTATGATGGGGGTGTTATATCCGAGAAAATATCCTCTTCGTATACATATATCTTGTGAAGTTCAAAGAAAACTGCATGGAAAAATCCTTTGTAAAAATAGTAAAAAATTCTATGTTTAAAATTATACATGCTGGTCTTGTAAGGCCTTATTCCACAATGCCTATCTAATTCTTCCTCCACGTGAGTCAAACAAATGGAGAGAACTTCCACAAATGTGAAATATGGCATGTGTTCTATATATATATACACATATTTGGCGTAAACTCTATGCTATCATAACGTTTACCTCCTGTCGATTATATGAACGATTACAGGAACTCGAAATGTCTAAACATTGCCACTAAAGTATCTTCTATCTTCTTTGATTGCCTTTGAAGTGATAATTTAGAATTTCTCAATACCTGCCACATATAATATCTATGCACACTATATGAATAACCAAAAGAAGCCTCCATACAAAACATACTTATGCGTATATGCGACAAATTTCATTCAAATTAATTTGTTAAGTTTATATGCATGGGTGCTTCTCAACTTTTGGATGGATAGGTAAACGAATGTGTGCTATAAAAAGATGGATACAAGTTCACTAGGGTGGGTTGTTTTACACAGAATAAAATTGTGTTTGTGTTCTTAAAAATATATATAAACAATATTTCCATCATGGGATATTCGAGCAATCCTAATATTTTCATATATTTTTAATATCATGCCTATGTTTTCGGTTTAATGATAGAAAAGCAAAATTACTTTGGATTTGTTTGATAGTATCGTATTAATAGTTGCCCACAAAACATTGAAGAAAATATCTTCGTCGCTGACATTGACAGTGAAAACAAACTTTTGAAATTCGTAACATATTTCATGTTAATTTCTAATATCAAACGAGAGTGAGAGAGAGTTAAAGAGAAAGAGAGAGTGTAGTGAGATTAAATTTTTATATGGACATAGAAAACATAGCCGGCTGTTTCATTTCGTCGGCATTGAACTGAAATTAAAGTGTCCCAATATTTATTTAAGTTTATTGGAGAAAAAAAAAACAAATTTAAAGTGTTTTTAAAATAATTAAAAAAAGATAACATAAAGAATTCTACTTCTTAATGATTTAAATTATTTGCAATTGTTTATCGTATTAAGCAAAACCAAGTAAGCTAAGTTCGGCCGGGCCGAATCTTATATACCCTCCACCATGGATTGCATTTGTTGAGTTCTATGCGCGGTATCTCTTTTTGTCAAACCAAGAATATTGAATAAGAACTGCTATGCTATTGGAGATATATCAAGTTATAGTCCGTTTTAGTTCATAAATGAATGCTAAACATTGTAGAAGTCATTGTGTAATATTTCAGTTCATTCGTATAAGAATTGCACCTTGTAGGGGCTCAAGTAGCAAAATCGGTAGATAGGTTTATTTGGGAGCTGTATCAAGCTATTGATCGATTCAGACCATATTAGACACGTATGTTGAAGGTTATGAGAGAAGCTGTTGTACAAAATTTCTGCCAACTCGGTTGAGAATTGCGCCCTCTAGAAGCTCACGAAGTCAAGATCCACGATCGGTTTATATGGCAGCTATGGCCAGCTATGTAACGATTTGCGCCGTACTTAGTACAGATTTTGATAGACATAACAAAACTCCTCATGCAAAATTTCAGCCAAATCGGACGAGAATTGCGCCCTCTATTGGCTCAAGAAGTCAAGATCCGAGATCGGTTTATATGACGGTATTAAATTTATTTATTTAATTCATACTTATCAAAGTTGTTGGGAATGATACCAAAACACTTCGTGCAAAATTTCAGTTAAATCGGAAGAGAATTTTGCCCTCTAGAGGCTCAAGAAGTCAAGACCGAAGATCGGTTTATATGACAGCTATATCAAAACATGAACCGATTTGAATTATACTAAACACAGTATTTGGAAGCGATATCAAAACACTACATTCAAAATTTCAGTCGAATTGGACGAGAATTGCGCTGTCTAGAGGCTCAAGAAGTCAAGACCCAAGATCGGTTTATATGGCAGCTATATCAAAACATGAACCGATTTGGCCCGTTTATAATCCCAACCGACCTACACTAAAAAAGTATTTGTGCAAAATTTAAAGCTTTACTCCTTCGAAAGTTAGCATGCTTTCGACAGACAGACGGACAGACGAAAGGACATGGGCTACTCGACTTAAAATGACATGACGATCAAAAATATATATACTTTATGGGGTCTCAGACGCATATTTCGAGGTGTTACAAACAGAATGACGAAATTAGTATACCCCCAACCTAATGTATAGGGTATAAATATATATATATGTATATTATTTACTTATTTTGTACAAAATTAAGCAATCTTTGATATTAACAAGAGTTATCGGTTAATATGATAGCGGTGTACAGTTCTGTAGAGTTCATTTCCAACCAGCAACCAAAACGTTTCCTCTTTCTCTGACGCGCTCTTCGATGTAAAGCAGGAGTCCTTTAGGAGTGAGCACGACTTTATAGGAACGATCACGACGAGTATGTTGAATATAATGGAATATTCTTTCCCAAGGAAATAAAACTTTCTTCGTTGAATAAAAACGTAAGGGAAGACTATTTTGAATTGAATGGGATATAATTTTCTAGGAAATTAGCTCTTCCTAGGTTAAATAGTAGAAGAATTCATGACGGTCTAATAGCCAGGACAGAAGTCAAAAAATCATGAGGTGATAGGTAAGCAAATGGAAATAGTTTCAACCATCACCCTGCATACAGAGTCGAATATTCGAATTGCCTTGCTTTCAAGCTGCTCATAAATCCAATATAGTTCTGCTTGTAACCAGTATAAGCACCATGGAAGACAAAACTTAGTAAACCTCGACATTTGATCGAACTTTATGTGTTTTTATACCCTACACCATCACTGTGGTACAGGGCAGAAGGAGAAGAGCTAGACCCTTGATAAGTAAACCGATCGACTTAGAATCATTTTCTGTTTCGATTTAGCCATGTCCGTCTGATTGTCCATGTATTCTTGTAATCAAGTTTCACGTCGCATTTGTTGTCCGGCTGTCATAAAAATTTGCACAAGTCACTTTTTTGGTCCAAGGGCGAACGCTATTGATTTTTGAAACAGGTAAAAAAGGCGTTAAATTCGACCGGGCCGAACTTTGGATACCCACTACCTCGGGTATATACATAAACCGCCTTTCGTCAAAATCCGGTGATAAATGCATACCTTATTGAAATATGTTCCGATTTGTACCAAATACTAATAAGTACAAGTCATTGTTCAATTGTGTATAACAAAATATTGTTCTTTTTAGTAAGTATATCTAAAAATAAACCGATTTAAACCATATACGAAGCGGATGTCGAAAAGCCTAACATAAGTCACTGTGTCAAATTTCAGTCAAATCGGATTATAAATGCGCCTTTTATGAGGCCAAAACGGTCTATATGGCAGCTATATCCAAATCTTCATCGATCTAAGCCAAATTGCAGAAATATGTCGAGGGGTTTACTTAACACACTGTCCCAAATTTCGGCGACATCGGACAATAAATGCGCCTTTTATGGCCCCAAAACCTTAAATTGAGAGATCTGTCTATATGGCAGCTATATCCAAATCTGAACCGATCTAGGCCGAATTGAAAAAGGATGAAGGACGAAGGGTCTAACACAACTCACTGTCCCAAATTTTGGCAAAATTGGGCAATAAATGCGCTTTTTATGGATGCAAGACCTTAAATTGAGAGATCGGTCTATATGGCAGATATATTCAAATCTGGACCGATCTGGGCCAAATTGCAAAAAAAATTGCACATCTCACTGTCCCAAATTTCAGCAAAATCGGGTATTAAATGTTGCTTTTATGGGTCTGAGACTCTAAATAGGCGGATCAGTCTATATGGGGGCTATATCAAGATATGGACCGATATAAGCCATCTTCGAACTTAACTAGCTTATAGACAAAAAAAAAAAGAATCTGTGCAAAGTTTCAGCTCAATATCTCTATTTTTAAAGACTATAGTGTGATTTCAACAGACAGACGGACGGACATGGCTAGATTGTCTTAGATTTCTACGCTGATCAAGGACACTGAATGTGGGCTTGTATTTTTGGCCTACATCCATACCATGACCTGTTCTCTGAGTTGTCTACAGTTCCGAGTACTTTCCTTATAAGTTTCTGCTAAGAACTAAAACTTTTTCATGGTGACTAAGTGCGCGACCCATGGTTGAGGGGATATGAAATTCATGAACTCTTAATTTACGTGTTTTGACTTGTTACGATAAGCTCCATGGTATCTAAGTCGGTGAGAATACCAGTGCAGTGGTCATGAGTTCGATAGCCACCACACATTGGACAGATATTATCTGAGTCTGATTTCCGAACGCCACCTACTTATTCTGACAATCCTCAATCCAGCTACAACAGTTTTAATCAGATTTTCAGGTTCTTAGGTTCAAGTACCTTACTTTTTCGGTTCTCATGCTGCTCAAACTCACGTTTTTCAAGTTTTTGGAATAAATGCTTCGCCTGAAGAGTAAAAAATCTTCTATTTCACAATTAGTGCGAAAACTTTTGTTTCACACTGTTAGCGAGAGCATGCATTTGTCTTAATTATTTGGTGTGCCTTGGTGTCATGCTATGAAGGCAGCTAATTTTCTGCAACAATGCCTTCTATGAAACAAGTCGGCCACTACTCGGCGGTGTGTTAAAGCTAGAGCCATAAGAGCAGCAGAAAGAGAGACGAGTGCGTCAAGTTCAAAGACGTTTTTTGTTTCTGGTTGATTTACTCACGCCAACCATTTCGAGGAAAACCCCCTCAAACTAACAGAGCGTCAGACAATTAAAAGTAAAAGCCCCAAAATAAAAACAAACAAACGAACAAAAATGTGGGGAACTATAAAAATATAGCAAATGACGATGATATCAAGAAGAAGCATTAAAAAGAGAAGTGACTTTTTATGCATTCACAATTGGTGTTGATTTCATATCAACGACACCAATTGGCGAAATGAATCCAATCAAAGTTGCAAAAATTAAATCGAATCGAATGGAATGGAATGGGTGTTTAAATATCTAAACGTTCATTGATATCAATTGCAGCCGGCGTGTGAGACTGGCTTGTCTGTCTGCTGCTGTGGTTTGGTTTAGAACGAAGCGTGCTCACAACAAAAAAAAAAAAAATACTAAAAAAACGCTAAAATTCTCTTCATTGTCAACACATCAGCTGAGTAGATAAATTTTTTATTCCTTTGCGCTGCCACCAGCACAAGGCGGAGAGCCATGTCGCTCATGGCAGTGGCTAACAATCGAGTGCACAGATGAATTGTGCAACAGTCCCACGGGAAGAGTCAACAACTACGGTTGAGTTGCAAACTGTTGAACGGCTACATGAGGACAGCTCGCACGAAAGACTAGACGAGTCCTTGCGCCAACCATTAGGAATTGCTAAACAAGGATTATTTTTTTCTTTGTACAACGACAACGAAGAAGGACGAATCAAGGGCCAGTGTTTTAGTGCAACTCAGTGGAAAATTTACCACAATGTAAAAAGTGAATTATGCAATTCGGCTGTTAGTAAAAAACCAACAAAACTACCATAATAAAATAAATCAGTCAAACTAAAAATAAGCTAAAACCCCAAATAAAAGAAAAAGTAAAAGCCAATTAAGAGAATATTTCGTGCCTTACAAGATGAATGTGCACTCGAAGTGCTGCAGTTAAGCGATCTTGCCATTAACATAGTCTCAACGCAATAGAATTTGGCGCAATTTGGAAAATTGACACCGCCAACCAAATTGCAGTCGATAAAGAAAAAAATTACAAAAGAAATAAAAAATAAAACAAAACAGTTGTGTTAAAAGTGGAGTGAGTTGGTGTAAAGTGATTTCAGATTATGTCATCGGATCATTGGGAAACCATCAAATTGGAACAGAATGGAAAACAGCAAAGCACTCCGATGCTCTGTTCTGGCATGGACCACACCCAGCCAGGAAGGAAAAAACCCTTGGGCGAGAGCCGCAAGGCTGTATGGCGTCAACAGTTGATGGTCTTTTTGGGCAACACCGGAGTGATGGGTGCTGGCATGGCCATTGCCATACCCTCGGTGACACTGGGCCAATTAACTAATGAGCAAGAGGATTTTTTTCTAACCATAGAGGAGGCCAGCTGGTTTTGTATGTCGGGAGCATAGTGGTTTTTTAATTCAAGGAAATGACACTAAATGTGGGCTTGTATTTTTATTTAGCCTCCATCAATACCATGGCCTGTCCTCTGGGTGGTTTACTGGTGGGACTTTTGATGGACCGCGTGGGCCGCAAGAACACCATACTAGTCACCGACATATGTGGTGTCATTGGATGGGCTTTATTGGCCTTAGCCTCCCTGCACACCGATCACTCGGCCATATATATACAAATGTTAATAGCCCGCTTCATATCAGGTGAGTAGTGGTGAAATTGTTGGTACTCCCCCAGAAGGTAGTATATTTTGGGGATTTTTTCCTTTGAAATATTAGTGCTCGTTCACAAGAAAGAAGAAGATGAACAATTTTAACCAAAAATATGAAATTAAAAATTTTAAGAAAAACAAAAAAAATACAGTTATAAGAAGAATTTTAAAGTATTAAAATCAATAAGATTTTTATTAGGTACATAAATATAAGTCTGTGGCTTAAAATGTTTTTTCCGGAATTTATACAATGTTTAAATATCTGATTGTGAATGTGGTTCTCCATTACATTACAGAAATCTTTAAAAATGCCATATCTCTTTTTTACATCCAAAATCAGTGGACATATAGAAAGACTAGGGCATCATATGGGGGGCCATCTATTACAAATCTGACATATTAATCTAGACAAAGTGTTCAGGTAGCCTGGGCAATATGGGAGTATGTAGAATATTCGGGGAAGTCCTTTGGGTCCTTGAATATTTTAGCCCAAGCTTTTTGAAATGCGATCTTTAACCCTTCCAAACACATGTGAACTTAACCCATTAACTACGAATGGGTGGAAAATAACCGAGAGATTTGTTTTCTAACTCGACTTAGAAAAGAGGTATCCTAATGTCCTTTTTGGATTGGCGTAAAGTGGACGAATGAAACTAGTTGAAAAAAATTTCCACGTCTTGTTTTGGGAGAAATTTGCCCTGTCGAAAGTCGGAAATTTTTTATATCAGAAAATTAAACAAAAAATGTTCTCTAAATTCTTAAAAGCGAGATTTCCAGAAAATATTTAAAAATTATTTAAAAAAATAAAATAATGGCGAGAAGTCTAATACTTTTGACAGCATGTGCGATTTTATATCAAAGTCGCCCAATGGTGATAAAATATTTAGAAAATGATTTTTTTTTGTGCACAGTGGTCTGTATCCGTTTTGTAGTTTATACATTCGGCAGTTGGGGTGTTAATTGTGTGCAGCATTTCTAATGTGTATCTTGTTTTGTAGTTAGGCTCTTGGGCTAATGTCTTGACGTCTTTGAAATTTGGTACATGTCCTCGAGTTGCACAGTGGGCTGTGAGTGCAGTCTTCTATTCTAAAGGCTTATCCTTTGCCTTTTGATCCGATTTATGAGCGGAAACTCTTGTCTTTAATTTTGTTTTTGTAGTGACAATGTATGCCATTGGACATATATTGGACTTGTCCCCATCGCAGCTTATCTTGTATGCCACGTTCGATTTTTCCTCTTTCCTTATCCTGGTTTTAGTTTATTCCCGCTTTTTAGTGCCAGTTGGTATGAGTCCTTGTTGTAAATGTTGAAATTACTAAATCTCTCCAAAAAGCCTGAAATATATGTTGTCCTTTCATAAATTATTGGTGCAAGTTCCTTCGTATCCTTGTCCTTTTTGTTCTTCAGCGTTTTATTAGATCCGTTACCGTTTTTCTTGGGAAATCATTTTGCTCTAATATGTTTCGAATTCTCTTCTCATTTTCGATGTGGAAGGATTTGTCGCTTATTTTGAACACCCTATCGATAAAATGTGTGCCAGTGTTGATTTTTATCCTCCCTCGATGCTTTGAGTAGAAGTTAATGAGTCTTGCCCTCACCAAGGTTATTGACGGCAGTCCTTTTGCCTTCACCGCCAAATCGTTTGCCCTTTCATTTCCCTTCACTCCGTTATGGCCCGGCACCCAAACGATGCGGATTTTGCCATCCTCAGAGAAGGCGGTTATCTCCTTCCTACACTGCAAGACTGTTCGTGACCTTACCGTCCTGGTTGTTATTGCCTTTATGGCAATTTTTCTGTCGGTAAAAATGCACCACACCACTTCACGCATTCCGTGATCGCCCGAATCTCCGCTTGCGGGGCCGTATTATGGGCAGGCAGTCTAAAACAGATCTCAGTCCCTGGGTTCTCAATGTAAACCCCCAGGCCCACTCTGTCCTCTAGCTTTGATCCATCCGTGTAACATGATTGTCCAGATGGAAATACTAGGGTTCCGTGAATCCAAGACCGTGCCGATAGCAGCAGTGCCTCGCACTCGACTTCAAGGTTTATCTCAGGTATCCGATCGGAAACCTCTTCTCTTCCTTCTAGGTTTCCTATCGTCACCTCGATCATACCGCGATGGTATGAGCTGCTCCCATCCTCAATCCATTCTCCCATCGCCTTAAGTCTCATAGCCACAGTGGCTGCCTGGATATCTAGAATATTCTCCAGGGCCCTAGTGGGCGTGGTCCTCATCGCTCCGCCTATGCCAAGACATGTTCTCTGAACCTGTTGTACAGTCCTTATGTTTTTTTTTCCATAGCAGTCCACCAAACTACTGAGGCGTAAGTAAGTATTGGTCCAATCACGCTCTTGTAGAGCCAGTGGACTATCTTAGGATTCATGCCCCATTTCGAGCCTACACCTACATACGTATTTGACAGGAAATTGAAATGGAAGTGGGTTCATATAACTTTATATAATTCATTGCAAATTTTGCTCATGAACATTCCACTAAGAAACAGGAGCAAACTTCTCACATACTAGAATAAACTTGGTTGAACCGAAGCCTTTCGGGTCGATGCAGTCCGAGTTAAGGGAGTGGGCGACGAATGCGCATGGAACATTGTGGAACAGCGAAATAATCGCTAGGGCGGCGAAAATCCTATGGAGGGATCCAGATCGTGAGAAGATGATTACTAAAAGGAAGTAAGAAGGAGGTTAGTATAGCTATTGGTATCATAACGGGACACATAGGACAACGACCTCACTTATGTAAAATCGGTGGGGCAATTGATAGCATGTGTAGGGCATGCGGGGATGATGGTGAGACGTTGGAGCATTTCCTTTGTCATTGCCCGGCTTTCAAGTTCAACAGATACCGGCACTTAGGTGGAGACACGATATCAGACATAAACCAACTTAGGAGAGTGATATTGAAAACAATAATGGATTTTGTAAGTAGCAAGGAATACCTAACTTAAAATTTTCTTTTAAGAGGTTACTTTATAGTTTTTAGAGCGAACAACAAGCCGACTACTGACTTAGGTGTATGTCCATAGTGGAGTGGGGTGGATTAATATCTGCACCCTCTTTTCAACCCAACCTACATAAACCCTTCCACATCCATTGGGAATATGATCCTATTCTATTTTTTTTTTTTTGTAAATATACCCATGGTGATGGGGACCACCGTGGTGCATTGGCTATACAATGACGCTGAACTCCTGGCGGGAAAATCACACAAATTTTCTGCGGTGGTTATCCCCTCCCAATGCTGTTGACATTTGTGAGGCACTGTGCCAATAGCTATATATAAGATTCGCCCCGGACGAACTTTACGAACTTTAAAATGTTCAAATATTGTCGGTTGGACTTAACGACTACTATTGTATTTTTTGGTTGTTAACTTATCGATAATTTTCGGTTGTTTTGTAGCAGTGTGTTGTACACTGAGGCGGCAGCTCTTGCCGATGATGGACTCCATCGGGTGCATCCGGTACGTACAACTGGTACCGGTACCGTAACCGGTACCGTAACCGGTAGTTACCGAAAGTTTATACCGACAAATTTCGGTAAAATTTGAATACAGAGTAGCGCTTACTGACAAATATCATTAATTCTGTCGGTAAGGAGTTAGAGAATCCACTTCAGATATGACGAAGTATGCCTAAGTTACCAACTTGTAATGAATACTCTCCATAATGATAATGAGAACAACTTGATTCTAGTTCTAAAAATATAGCACATTGAAAATAATTGAATTATGAACTAATTTTTCTGCGTGTATATGTATATAGCTGGGAAAGCATTTTAGATTTAATATTAAATATAGTGCGTATAATTGATGCGAATGTAGTGTGTGTTACTGCGTTTGGAAAATAATTATAATGTCCCTAATTTGTTTGGCTATAAAGTTCTACATGAAAAAAATCTGTTTATATGAGTCACTTTGAATAATTAAAAAATGTATACCTATGTATGTGTTTTGCTTTTTGATTTAGCCAATTTCGAAATTTGTTTTTGTTGACAAATTTTATGCTTGAATTATTTTGCTTAGTTAGATAAATTAGGAAAATATATGGAATGTGTTATCAAAGATTTAAACAAAATTATTTGCTTAATTTGCTTATATTTTAGTAGTTTGGTACTTTTTAGTAGAGTAATGAATATAATAACTAACAGAATAAAAGAAATCAGTGAAAAACAAGACGTATAATGGTATATATTTAAATTTGAAAATAGGGCTATACATATACAATGGTCCCTCGGTTAACGAACACAATTCGTTCCAGAAGCGTGGTCGTTATGCGAAACGTTCGTTAAGCAAAACCATTATTTCCATATATATCAGTGCAAAATTAAAGTTCCAAGGTGGATAAAGTACACACTAACATATTTCAGTATCAATATTTATTGAAAGTAATATAATATATAACTATCAAAATTTTTAAGGAACTGAATATATGTAGAACAAAATGAGACAATCTGCAATGGAAAAAACGAAAAAATTACAAAAAAAAATTATTTTGTACGATAGCTGGACGCAAACCTAGTTCATCTTTGAAACCTGTCTAGAGTCGTTTGTTTTTGGCGACACTTCAAAATTTGTTGAAAATGCGAAACAACATTATCATTAAATAAATCTGTTGCGCGTTTAGCCACTGTCTGATTGGGGTGATGCTTTTTAATGTATGATGCCACAGACTCCCGGTTGATAAATTTTCCTCTACATCTTCTTGCACATTGCAAATCCATAAGCTCTTCTTCCATAAGCAGTTCTTCACCGTGCTCTGCCACAAGCTTATCGATATCATTTTTATCTACCTCTAGGCCCATCTGGTTGGCGGATATTGTTGATTTTGATAGGTTGAATGTACGTCTTAGATGAGCTACCCCAACACTTTGCTTATGTTTTTCAATGATTTTATGCTTCATTGCTATACATAGTTATTTTTGTTTTTTTTTTTATTTTTCTGTTCTTGCGAATCTACGTTTGAAGGCATCTTTTAATGATACGTTACACTTTCACAAAAAATGACAACACTTCTTCTTAATTGTACAACCACAAGTGATACTAAAGCTAAACACAAATAGAGAACTTTTATGCGCAATTCGGTAGTTCCCCTTTTTTAACACAATCAAATACATAATGAACATGAACTTTATGTTTGTATGTCTCAACACGTCTTCTTAATCGTAAGAACACAAGTGACGCCAACAGAAGTTTTCCGCGCAATTCAGTATTTCCCATTTTGCGTTGTTCGTTATGCGAAACTTTGTTCGTTAAACGAAACTTTTTTTTTTAATGTGTTCGTTGTGCGAAACGTTCGTTAAGCGAGACGTTCGTTAACCGAGGGTCGACTGTACATAATGTGTTGTAAATTTGCCCATGGACATTTCATTGAGGAATAGGATCAAACTTCTCACGTATCATTGAGTTCTGTCCGGTTCCGGTTAATCAATGATGATAAATACATATATACAGTGTTGAAATAATATTAGGAACAACATGTACTAAGAATAACATAGAACAAAATAAGCAAAAAAATATGTTTATTTATGTAAAACTAACTGAACCGGGCCCGCTCCGCTGCGTCTTCTTTAACTCTGTAATATCTTTTTAGGGTGGGGACACTTCGCCCTGAATGCGGATATCGAACTCGTGCCACTGCGGAACGCTGTTCGGACTCGGCTATAAAAAAGGTCCCTTATCATTGAGTTTATATTTGGATCGGAAAACTCTCATTGATCTGTGAGAATTTGCCCCTTCTCGGTTCCTGTTGGTAATGTTCTTCCTTAGGGTTATGTTCTCAATAGAGGAGGGATTGCACCTCAGACATTTCGACTCAAATATGGACATCAAATTGTGCTGCACTTTCAAATCCCTTTAATTAGAGCCCCATATTGCCATGGCCGGTAAATATGAACCGTTTGGAGGGTGTTTTGGGTCTGGGGCGGCCAGTACTTGGACCCAAATTTTAATAGCATATTCGTTTTCTGGTCTCCAATACCTTTCATTTGATACCCTTATTGCGCCCATCGGACCACTTTCGGATATGGTTGGCGTTTTTGGGGTAAGGGGGAGGGTCCGCTTCCACCCGATATCTAAATTTTACATAGCCTATGTTTTTCCAGACAAACGTACACAATCTATGCAAATGTTTAGAAAATCGGTTCAGCCAACATCATATAGTCATAAAGGTTTTAAGGGCGTTTTTAAGAGGTGGCGTGACCCCCTATACTTCGATCTGATTTTGTATGTCAGATTCGAAAACTACTACCGAATACCTTTCATTTTAGCCCTTTATTGAAGTGAAGGTCCAATATGCCTGTTTGAAGGAGTTTTGGAGTTGGGGCGGCCCGATTGGTACTTAGACTCAAATTTCAATACCATATTCGTATTTTACTTTCCAATACTTTTCATTTGATACCTATATTGTCCCGATCAGTCCACATTTAATTTTGGGTTGTGTTTATGCATAAGGAGAAAGGACCGCCCCCCTTCCAATATCGAAAAATTATATAGCCTATGTTTCCTTCCAGACCAACCAAGAAAATCGGTTCTGACGTTTTTCAATCTGTACGGAACAAACAAACCGAGTCCCATATATCCGTGATTGGCTAATATGCCCATTTTGTGCGTTTTGGTGGGGGTGGAGTGACCCCCTATACATGATCGTCAAATAAACCTATTTTAAGGGGTTTTGGGGCTGGGGCGGCCCCCCAGGTAATTGGACCCTACTTTTATTAAGCAATTTGTAATCTACTTTTGAATACCTTTCATTTGAATCGCATATTGTCCCGATCGGCCAACTTTTATTTTTGGGAAGTACTTTTAGGGTGAGGGGGAGGGTCTGCCCC
This sequence comes from Stomoxys calcitrans, assembly GCF_963082655.1. NCBI lineage: Eukaryota > Metazoa > Arthropoda > Insecta > Diptera > Muscidae > Stomoxys > Stomoxys calcitrans. Next base: position 155,323,316 of record NC_081556.1, on the reverse strand, counting down.
CTCCTGATATCAAAAAATTATATAGCCTATAATTCCTTCCGGACCAACCTATACAATCTGTGAAAATTTCAAGGTAATCGGTTCAGCCGTTTTTAAGTCTATACGGAACAAACAAACAAACACATATTTAATTTTATACACAAGATACTGACACTGATTATTTATAGACATGTTGAATTTCGAACGGTGAACTTAAATTTGATATCAAATATCATTTAATTCACAGATACTGGTTATGGCGATATCTTCGTGAACTTCGTGAAAATAATTGGGACACTTATGGGAATGTTGTCATCAATACGAGTATTATGTTTTCCTCCACTGTATGTCTATGGGAGCTGTATCCAACTCTGAACTGATTTCTAAAATATTCAACACTGATTTTTCATGTACCAAACTTCGTGAAGATTGGTTAACAAATCTTTTCATTGTTACAATATGAGTAACGATATATTAGTAGTATTTAATACTTGTACGATTTATTTCAATTTCTATATGATTAGTGCGTATGCCAGAAAATCACCTTAGGAAATTTCAATATAATCCAATTAAGTATATTTTCTGCACTTTGAACACATGTTAACGTACTGATAGATAGATACAAATTGAACAATAAGGAATAGGGGAAAACTTCTCACATATCAATGAGAGCTTTCCGATTAAAGTTTTTTAAGTTAAATGATAAGGATCCGAGTCCGAATGGCGTGTCTTACAAATGTCGCCAGTATTAGATGGGAAGGTGAGGCTTTCAACATCATTGGTGGACATGCTAACCTCTGCGCTACGATGGCCTACAGAGGAATATGGCTAAATCGAATCTGCATATGATTCTTAGTTGGACGGTATTATTAACTATCTCTTCTGCTCTTGGATGTTAGAAACAAATTGACTAAGTTGTAATACCCTATACTATAGTTCTAGTGTGGAGGTATAACAACTTTTAAGAGGATACATATAACAAATGCCACCAATCTTTGTAATGCATTGTCATCCTTTTCTTTGTTTTCGAATTAATTTCCAATATATAAACATATTGTGTCAATCATATTGATTGAAATTTCATTCATGAATCCATATTAAAAACACTTTTGATGGCCTCAATTGGAAAATTTTGATAAATAAAATAAATATTTCATGCGTCTTTTTCTCAAGTGTAAACAAAATTTCTTTGCACAAGACGTAAAATAAAGCATTTTGTGTAAATATAATACGTCTTCCAGCGGTTTAATTATTTTTATAACCAACACCCCAGGCATTTGCCTTTGCGCTTCTCTCTTAGAGGAAGTACTATTGCATTCATAAAAACAATATGTATGGGGAAATTTTTTGAATGAATTATGTTTAAAAATTCGGAAAATTTATAGCGATTTATTTATATCTGTAATGTCAACAACTACATATTGTGGTTTAAGTGCGGGAGTTAGCTGGTAAACACAATCATTATCAGTTCATTGTAGTAATAACTGATAACGCATTCAATCACCATAATTGTTAAGTAACATTGAGATTGTAAATGAATATTCGTATGAATAATGGTTTTAGACAAAGCTGCAAGTATTTGATGTTAATATCTTTTAATTCATTGTCTAGATAAATATCAGTTAACTTATTTCAGCAACTTTCCAATAAATAGGTATTTTTATTGAAACTGACATTTTGTACATTGAATGTAAGTCAAAACTCTTTCCTTTTGTAATGATCTTTGTCTAACGTAATGAAAAACCTAATTGCATCTCAATTAACAATTTCTTGCAACAATTAAGATAGATTACATTGCAAAAAATCATTGCCAATGGCTATAAGTCAAAGTTTTCCTTTAGCTTATATTGTGCTAAATGTCTATCGTTGAATTTTTCAAGGGGTTGATGTCAATATCAATATTCACATTGCTTGTGTGCGAAGAGTGTGATATCAAAAACACCGCAAAAAGTAATATAGCCATTGTTACACTAATGTTAAACTAATGTTTTTATTGAAACGCATGATTTTAATATCTAAATTAATGTACATATCAATCATGTGTTATGAATAAATGCAGAACAAAATTTATAATTGAACAAGACTTTTTTTGAAACTCAAAACACTATTCATACCCTCAACTGATGAATGGGTTGGAAAGGAATGTTTCATGTGTTGCAAAAGGATTGATGAAATGAATAAATCTTTATACTTCCGTTGTGGGTATAAAAAAGATTTTTATGCACTTCAATCTTCTGCGCTTACTACTGCCAACGCCATAATACAGCTTATGGTTTATACAACTACGATATTCCTCATCAATGTTGAAACTGTACGAAATATCTTTCTCTCAAGTACGCACGTCTGCTTTTCTGAAAGTTGTAATTTCCAACTTTTCCTATGTAGTAGATTTCTTCCGGCATTCCGAGTTTTGCCACCAACAACTTTGTTTTGTATTTATTTACTGCTAGATCTACTTCTACTGACACTTCCCCCACCTTTTCAAAGGCGGCAGTTAATATTCTCGATAACGACCCGATAAAAATATACAGATATAATCGATGTCGTCTGTATTGGTGATCAGCTTGGGTCTTTTTGAATATTGTATAATGCCTTATGCAAGAGATATCACACGACAATCCCTTAGGTTCGGAGAGTTCTCTTCTCTTTTATCTACTCTGTCATCCTGCAAAGGTGCATAAATTTTGCGGTGATACGAATGTCAGACGTGTCTCTGTCGATGTTTCCCCTATGGTTTTTTCCAGGATTTGGTGTAGTGTAAATATATGGCCTATATATTGGATTTGCAGGTCTAACGCCGCATTGACTGCAAATCACAAATTTCCCCCCGAATATTTCATTAAGAAACACCGGGTATGCTTAGTTATATCAATAATTGTTGCCCGCTTGAAGTTTTGGGCTCTATAATAATGGAATTCATTTTTGTAGCCGAGGGGAGGTGTATTTCTCTATACACACATAATAATTTTGAAAAACAACAACTTGTGTCGATAAACCGACGACGAAATTTGTTAATTTTCCTGCAGCAATTTATCTTGAACGACTCGAATTATAAATTTGTTGTTGAAAGGCACTCGCCCTAGAGGCCGATTATGGACCGATTTGAACCATACTTGGTAAAGTTGGTGGGTATCATAACAAAACACAAAAAATTTTATTCCAATCGAATAAGAATTGCGCCCTCTAGAGGCTTAAGAAGTCAAGACCCAAGATCGGTTTATATGACAGCTATATTAGGTTATGGACCGATTTGAACCATACTTGGCACACTTATTGGAAGTCATAGCGAAACACGTTGTGCAAAATTTCATTCCAATCGGATAATAATTGCGCACTCTAGGCTCAAAAATTCAAGGCCAAAGATCGGTTTATATGGCAGCTATATCAAAACATGGACGGATATGGCCCATTTACAATCCCAACCGACCTACACTAATAAGAAGTATTTGTGCAAACTTTCAAGCGTCTAGCTTAACTTCTTCGAAAGTTAACGTGCTTTCGACAGACAGACGGACGGACATGGCTAGATGGACATAAAATGTCATGAGGATCAAGAATATATGGGGTCTTATACGAATATTTCGAGGAGTTACAAACAGAATGACGAAATTAGTATACCCCCATCCTATGGTGGAGGATATAAAAAAAATAAACAAAATTTTAATAACAATTTTTTAATAAAATTTTTCTCAACTTTTTCACAGGCATTATGATTGGATTGGCTGTTTCCCCCGTTGGAGTATATTCAGCGGAAATTAGTTTGCCTCGAATCAGGGGACGACTTATATTGGGTACCTCACTTGGTTTGGCCTCTGGCATACTCTTCATGTATGTCCTAGGCTATTTTATAAGGGTGAGTTAGCTGTGAAAAAAAAAACAATAACCAAAACCACTTATCTATGTCTTCCTATGTGTTTTCGTTCTCTTCCTTTTTCTTAGAATGATTGGCAGCTAATATCGATCATCTCCACTGTGCATCAAATCATTTCAACGTTGTGTGTTCTGCCAATGCCGGAAACTCCAAGTTGGCTAATGCAAAATGGCCACTACGAAAAGGCCAGAAGATCGCTCAAATATTTTCGAGGTCTCAATAAGAATGGTGGGTGGGTGTGGAATATTTTTGATATTTTCTTTTTAAATTTCGTTTGGTTTTCCTGCAGATGCCTCATATTGCGAAGAGTTTGAAAATGAGCTCAATCAAATCAAAAAGACTTCCGAAGAAAGTCGCAACACCGCCAAAAACGAATCTCTGTGGCAGGCCATCAAGGCTCCGGAAGTTATCAAGCCCCTGCTCATAATGATTGGCTTCTTTGGTTTCCAACAATGTTCTGGTGTGGTGGTAGTGGTGGTTTTTGCAGTACAAATTTCCACACAGGCTGGAGTAACCATAGACCCCGTGCTGTGTGCAGTGATGGTGGGAGTGGCCCGCATAATCACCACCTTCTTTATGAGCACCATATTTGAGAAATGGGGTCGCAAACCGGCCGGTATGGTATCGGCGTCTGGCATGACTGCATGCATGATGCTGCTGGCAGCATCGGGCTGGTTTCCCGAGCAATTGGGAAAGATTCCCGTTCTACCCATCATTTGTATTGTCATGCACATAGTCTTCTCGACCATGGGTCTATTGACCCTGCCCTTCTTTATGATCTCGGAGGTGTTTCCCCAGCGTGTGAGAGGCAGTGCCTCAGGATTTGCCGTGAGCTTGGGTTTGATCATCTCTTTTGTGGTCATCAAACTATACCCCACCATGGAGAAGGCTATGGGAACGGCAAATGTGTTTGCCTTCTATGGAGGAGTGTCCCTGTTAGCAGTGGCTTTTATCTATTTCCTAGTTCCTGAAACCAGGGGACGCACCCTACTGGAAATCGAAGAATATTTCAAAACAGGGCGCATGCCTTTGCCCAATGAAATACAGCTAGACAGTGGGAGAGATGAGTGCAGAGAAAAGTTTTTGAAAACCTAGAGCCGGGATAAGAAACAAATTGAATCCATCTAAAGTTATTATCTTTGCGGCTGACTTAGATCAGTACTTAAAATTTGTAAACTGAATTCCAAAGAGTTCATGCAACCACCAACCAAGAAACTGTAGTCTGTGATTTTTACAAAATTTTCCAAACACACACACACATTCACTTGGTGTATTTGGCAAAATGGTCTTATATCCATACATACGCACAAACACTTACTAATGTGCATACACATACACTTAAATGTTTATTATTTAGTTCTTAAGTAGCGATAGATAATTATTTTAAGGCAAATGATGACAAATGTGTATATTTACTTACTGTGGAAATGCAATGTCGTGTGACGATGACAATGATGTTTGTCTTTGAGCAATTCTGGGAAATTTCCAAAGTTGGGTCTACCTCACATTGATGGGTGTAAGGTAAGTGTAATAAAACCACAATATATGTATAGGCAAACAATAGTCTATGTCGAAGATGGCCACTTCCCTGCAAACATTTTTAATGCCAAACAATCTTCCGCCAATTTTGTAGATGAAGGTAATGATCGCGGACGCGCTCTTTTTAAAGTCGTAGACGATTCCCTCGTTGTGAGTAGTTGTGTCCTCAAGACGACTTTTCTAGAACAGTGTTTCGCGAATCTTCCATATGAGTTGCTAAGGAGGAGTTAGTCTGAGGAGTCTTGTAAGCAGATGGTCATAGAATCGAGTGAGAATCGTGTGGACGAGTAAAAAATTTGTGTTTTAGAAGATTCATAAAATACACTTCTAGAAGAGTTGCGCATTACTCGCCTGGACGAGTAAAAAATAAGTGTTTTTTTTAATATTAATTAATTGTTATTCTCTAAGAGTTGCACGTTATTCGCTTGGAGGATCTAAAAAGCCATAGTTTGTTAAAACGCAACAACTCCGGAAAAACTTAAAAAAAAAAACGTTTTCGTTTTACTCGTCATACTAAGTACCAACAGTAATTCAAACCATTTGAGAATTCTTTTTGGTGTTGTGAAAGTTGTCCACTCAAAGCAAGACATCGAATAGCATTATTCAATACATGCCATGCATGAAAATAAAAACAATCTCGGAAAGTTAACTCAGGTAGACAAATCTTTTGGACGATCATAACGCAATGAGTTTCGTATCTTCTTCGGCTCACGAAATGGATTGTCCAATGATATTTAAGAAGAGTGGGGCGCAATGAGTTGTAAAAGAATTGTCCCTAAAAGCTGCTAAAACTTCCACACACCAAATGAATTACCCAAAGATATCTCAGAAGAGTGTTTCATGACTCATACGGACGGCTAAAGCTCAATGAGTTGTAAGAAAATCGTCGCGAAGAGTTGCTAAAACTTCCGCACACGCAATGGATTGCCTCATACGAAAAAAAATGTATAAAAATCTTCCAGAAGGTTATGTTATTCATAGCAGGGTCGAACGCTCTTCCAAAATTATGAAAAATGTTTGAAGGGTTAATCCATCAAATGTTTGTTTTTAAAAATTTTCATTTTTGCCCACATCCACACACTATTTCACATTTTTTCGTATGCCGTGGACTTATGTTGCTTTCTAAATACACAAGACCACAAGACCGCCTTATTGTAAATAACGTGCAAATGTGTGTATGCGTAAACTTTGTGCTATAGAGAGTAGGTGGAATATTTACACATTTACTATGGAAAGTTTAGTGCTCTTTAAGCAGTGGTAGAACAATTTAAGAAAATTTAACTAAATGTTATTTTCCATTGTTAATATTTGTTTCATTGTAGATATTCCAAACAGCAATCTATTTGTGGTCCATGATGATTTAAGATTCATTTGATCATTAAGCTTCAAATCTACAAACAATAACCCTCGAATATTTGTACAAGAATGTGATACTTGTAGAGGATGGGGGATAACAAGTAACGGTTCTGAGTTGCTTTAATTTCAATCACGGACATTTTTCTCCCCGTGGATTCACCAAGGGTAACTGCCTTTTACCTCTGTTAGAGGTAGTGAGCTAACATGTGTAGCGAAATCTCCGTTTTTGTAGTCCTTACACTATGAAAATATGATTAAGGCTCTGGATCGGTAAAGGAATAAAAATTTTCATATCTTCACCAGGAATGTCGGAACTCCATGCAGAGACGTTGCAGTACATGCACTCCCGGATGTATTAGAAATGTACAAGACCGACTTTATCGCCTTACAGGAAGTGCGATGGATGGGGAGTGGCTTCACAGCAAAATTGAAAGGTGACGCGGGTTATGGATAGGTGACGCAGTGAATGAAGTCGAAGAGATGGCAGCGGGAGCTGCGCCGTCGACGAATAATTTTGCTTCAACCGCGCCACCGCCGTCATCGGTTCGCACTGTTTAAATTAAGCCGTTGATTAAAACAAAAAAGTGGCTGAGCCAAAATGACTAGGGCTCAAATAAAAGGTATTTGAGTGCAGAATACGAATCTGATATCCAAATGTGGGACCAAGTGGTTGGAGGTCGCCTCAACAACACCCCTCACAGAAGACAAATTTACGACCATAGCAATATGGGGCTTAAATGAAAGGTCTTTGGTAGTAAATCCCGAATCTGATATCAATATTCTGGAAAAAATATCTGTGGGGCCACCCTACGCCTATAACACTGCCCATATAGGACGTATTTGCTGACCATTGCAACAGGGGACTCAAATAAGAGGTATTTCAGAGTACAACACGAATCTGATATATATTTTCAGGTCCAAGTCACTGAGTAGCCACCTCATCCTCCAAAGCACCCCCCGAACCGAACATGTTTGCCGTCTATGGAAATATGGGGCTCAAATGAAAGGTATTTGAGATTAGAAAACGAATTTGATATCCAGTTTTGAAGTCAATGGCAATATGGCGTTCAAATAAATGATATTTCAGAGATGAGCACGATGCTGAAATATTTTCAGGGCTAAGTGCTTGGAGGACCACCCCACTACACAAAACACCCCTAAACGGGACATATTTACCGACCATGTCAATGTAGGATCACCGTAGCATGTCCATTTATGACGCTTAACGCCTGGGTTCGAATCCTGACGAGATCATCAGAAAACATTTTCAGCGTTGGTTTTCCCTTCCTTATGCTGGCAACATTTGTGAGGTACCATGCCAAGTAAAACTTCTCTCCAAAGAGGTGTCGCACTGTGGCGCGCCGTTCGGACTCGGCTATAAAAAAGGAGGCCCCTTATCATTGAGCTTAAACTTGAATCGCACTGCACTCATTGATATGTGAGAAGTTTGCCCCTGTTCCTAAGTGGTGTATGGCTCAAATGAAAGGTATTGGGGAGTAGAGCACAAAATTGATACCCACTTTCGGAACAAATTTTCTGGGGGTACCCCTTCACCAAAACATCTCACAAACAGCAATTATTTACCGACCATCGCAATATGGAGCTCAAATAAAGGTATTTGTGAGTACAATACGAATTTGATATCAAAATGTAGGACCATGTATTTAGGGCATATTTGAAAGAAGAGCACGATCTTTTATGTGTGTCATGGATATGACAGGGCCAATAAATTGATTGTCATAAAGCAACCTGTAAAAAAGATAAGCAAATATTTTTAAGGCATTCATCTGAGATTTTAAGCTAAAAGCAAATAATGGGAACAATATGTTATGGGAAGGATTTAAGAAATACAAGTTGGTAAAACAATTTTTTTGTGGCGTAAAACAAAGTATTTGGTAACAACCAAACTTGCAGGAAAACAAATCTAAAGTCGTACAATGCCTGAGTAAAAACCAGTAAGGAAGGGCAAAGGGCGGTGCCGACTGTATAATACCCTACACCTTCCCTATAAGTACAATGTGGGAGCTATAATTCTGAACCAATTTTGATGGACCTCGGCGGATGTTTTTCGATGGGTTATAAAATAATCCGTATCAAATTTCGAGCATATATGTTTAAACTGTAAAAACTAGGGTTGACAAATGACAATATTATTCCAAATTACCCAAAATCTGACGAACATATATATGGCAGATATATCTTATTTTGAACCAATTTCGAGCTAATTTCTCAGATAATGTGGTAGTCGTCGAGGAAAGCGTTGTGCACAATTTTGCCAAGGTTGGTCTAACAATGCGCTTGCTGTGGCTCTTAGAGTGAAAATCGGGCGATATTCATATATGACAGCTATATCTAAATCTGGGCCGATTTCTAGGAAATTCATTACTTATGTCGAGAGTCATAAGAAAATTCCTCCTGCCAAATTTCGATAGAATCGGTTAAAAAAATAGCACTTTATTGCAATATTCTTATAAATCGGACTAACATATATATATGGGAGCTATACCTAAATCTGAACCGATTTCGAGCAAACTTCTCAGATACTGTGGCAATCCTCAAGGAAAGCGTTTTGCAAAATTTTGACAATATGGGTCAACAAATGCGCTTTCTGTGACTCTAGAAGCTAGAATCGTGCCATGTATATATAGGAGAGCTATATCTAAATTTGAACAGATTTCCATGAAATTCACCAGTAATGTCGAGAGTGAAGAGAAAATCTTCCTGCCAAATTTCGAGAGAATTGGTTAACAAATGACAATTTTATTGCAATATTACTGCAAATCGGACGAACATATATATGGGAGCTTTATCCAAATCTGAACCGATTTTTTTCAATTTCAATAGGCTTTGTCTCTAGACCGAAAAACATGACTGTACCAAATTTTAAGACGATTGGATGAAAACTGCGACCTGTACTTTGTACACAAATTAACATGGAAAGACAGACGGACAAACAGACAGACAGATGAACATAGCTAAATCAAATCCGATGGTGATTCTGAGTCGATCGGTATACTTATCAATGGGTCTATCTCTCTTCCTTCTGGGTGTTACAAACAAATGCACTAAGTTGTAATACCCTGTACCACAGTAGTGGTATAGGGTATAAAAATTAATAAAATATTATTTCAATTGAGTTATTTACCCTGCACAAGAGAATGTCACTAAGTTTATAAATTCTCGCTCGACATAACAATTAAAGTTAATCTACTGATGTTCGTCCGTCAATCTAAAGTGGAAATTTCCAAAAAGTTTAGAATAATCGCTTCAAATGCGAGTATATCCAAATAAAATAATAAGTGGATGTTTGGTATGTCGATAATTAAACTCTTTGAATTTTTAATGGAAATGGTCCTAAGAACTTGCCAAATGCAAAACATTGTGTAGGGTATATAACATTCGTATTAGCCGATCTTAATCGGCTAAATTTCTTATTTATTTAGAATATATTACTATTTCTCAACCGCTAATCGATTAGTTTGGATAAGAGAATGGATATCGTCAGCTAAAAAGTAAAAAAGTCTAACAACATGTTTTATAAAAAAATGTGAAGAACCAAACTCAAACCAATAAATGTCTTATGATTTGATAATAAATATATATAAAAATGTTTCCAGGAAAATTTCAGCAGTTAGTACACTTTGTATTTCATATGACTATGTAAATAAAAACATCCCCGGTAAAAAAAAAAGATTTTCCTTGTGATGATTTAATTGTGTTATATATATAAAAAAAAATTTTATGATCTCTAAGAAAAACAAACAAAAAGATGAGTTTTTGCTAATAATTTTTTAGCGTAAGCGGGTGCACCCTTAAGGCATAAATCCATAGTGATTTTAATGACCACGCTTTATGGTTTTTAAAATCATCTTTCCAACTGGAATAATCTCTGGCCAGTGGAAGTGGATGCTGAATGCATTGGAGGGAAGAATATGTGTCATTGGCAATTTCAAAGATGTGGATTAATGATAGGATTATTGTCGGACATAATGATTGACTGCATCCACATTAGTTTCACCCTCCTACTTTGCCCCACACCTGTGCCCATGATGTCTAATCTGCTATGAGTTTAGATGTTGATGTTATATGTGTTCCGATTTTTTATATTTTATTTGTTTTTCGCAATTCTTTTGTAAAGAACTGATAAGAGTTCACGCTGACATGGAAGTGTAACATTTTTTTTTTCTTATTCACTACTCCTTCACTTGGTCTGACAATGAATTCTCTGCAAATATTTGCATGCAATGATGAAATCATATGCATGGTTATGGGTTTGAAAAGTTACTTTTGTCAATGATGTAAGATTTGTTAAGAAGAAACAGAAAGAAGAAGTAGAAGGGAGAATGTATAATGTAGAGGGGAAGTACAGAAATGAACTTAAGAACCATTAAAAGGAAACCCCTTTTTAGGTCATAAAAACATGATTAATAAATAAACTTTGGATATTAAATTAATTTTGTTTTTGAATTCAAATCAATCAAACAAGAAGAGCAAATGCCTTTGTTTTTTTTTTTTTTTTTGTAAAGTTGATAGTATGTTTAGGTATGATATTGAATTGAGAACGACTTAGGCAGTCTTAGTGGTATTTTCAGAATACTAGTTTAGAAGGGGAAGGAATAAGAGGCTAAAAACCTTGTAGAGAGCTAATGGAACCCTTCTTTGTATTCTATCTACCAGTAGAAACAAGTTAACCATTTCAATGACACCAATGTAGATGGTGGAATACCATGTTTCCATATGACGCTTAACGATTCGGATCAGAGTCAATCGTTGCATTGAAAAATGTTACAGTGGTTGTCCTCTGCTGATCCCAATTAAACTAGAGCTGGCAAAATACCAGCAGTACTATCGACATTTTATTTTTTGGCTGAATATCGATTGAGATTTTTTCTATGGATGCTATTGGCGAAGTTCCGCTTTTTGCAAAATTGATAAAAATAGCAATTCGATCCTGAATGCATTCCAATCATATCTTTCCCAATCATCCTTCTTGTTGAGTAACTCATTGGCTATGTGAATTGTGAATTTTGAAGTAAAAGTTAAAAACCACGGAAATTTCTGTCAGTGAGTGGGAATGTGGGCTTTTTAGCTAACATTTTCAATGATGTTATCACGCCATGATGTGGAATCTGCAAACAATGCAATTCTAATTTATTGCTCTTCCACCAAGACATTAAGTTATTGATTCATATTTTTCATACGACGAGGATGAGTCGTTGGAGCATTTCCTATGTCATTGCCCGGCTTTCATGGCTAACATACACCGGCACTTAGGTGAGGACACATTACAAGACATAAAACGACCTTGGGCCGTAGTATGGAAAACAAGTAAAAAGGTTTTAAGTTCGCCCGAACTTTGGTTACCCACCGCTGCGGGTATATATGTAAACCACCTTCTGTTCCGATGCGCATGTTCTGATTTGGACCAAATAGTAATAAGTGCGAGTAATTGTTCAATTGTGTATAACAAAATATTGGTCGTTTTAGGAGCTATGTTTAAATATAAACCGATCTGAACCATGTACGACACGGTGGTCGAAAAGCCTAACATAAGTCACTGTCTCAAACTTCAGTGCAATCGGATTATAAATGCGCCTTTTATGGGGTCAAGACTTTAAATCGAGATATCGGTCTATATGGCAGCTATATCTAAATATGGACCGATCTTAGCCAAATTGCAGAAAAATGTCGAAGGGTCTAACACAACGCATTGTCCCAAATTTCGCCGAAATCGGGAAATAAATGCGCTTTTTATGGGCGCAAGATCTTAAATCGAAAGATTGGTCTATTTGGCAGCTATATCCAAATCTGGTCCGATGTGGGCCAATTTAAAGAAAGATGTTGAAGAGCCAAACACAACTCACTGTCCCAAATTTCGACATCGGGCAATAAATGCGCCTTTTATGGCCCCAAAACCCTAAATCGACAGATCGGTCTATATGGCAGCTATATCCAAACTAAAGAAAGATGTCGAAGGGCCTAACACAACTCACTGTCCCAAATTTCAGCAAAATCGGATAATAAATACGGCTTTTATGGGCCTAAGACCCTAAATCGGCGGATCGATCTATATGGCAGCTAAATCCAAATCTCGACCGGTCTGGGCCAAATTGAGGAATGATATCAAAGGGCCTAACACAACTCACTGTCCCAAATTTCAGCAAAATCTTATAATAAATGTGGCTTATATGGGCCTAAGACCCTAAATCGACGGATCGGTATATATGAGGGCTATGACATATATATTCTTTACAGGGTAGGAAATGGATATTTCGATGTGTTGCAAACGGAATGATAAAATTAATATACCCCCATCCTTCGGTGGTTGGTATAAAAAAGAAACAAGGAGATGAGTGAATGAAAAAAGAGATTGATTCAGATTTCAGTGAGTGCTCGTTGTATAACGTGTCTTTTTGGGGTAAATTTTGCTTCAGACAAAGTATTTTTCTTGCAATCTGCTTTTGTAGTACGAAATTTGTACGAAGACAACGAGGTTGATTTGACAAAAGCATGCACAAAGACACACAAACACACACACCCACATGCGTAGGTTTTTTATATGAGACAGAAACAACAACGATTTGTGTGATCAGTTCATCCTTTGTAAATAGCAGCGAGGCGTTTTCATATGACTCAGTGTGCAGCGAGTTATTTCTCGTATCTCACTTTGGTGGCGATGAATTCGAGATAAAAATGCTACCAAGCGCAGAATGTGGGTTTGCTTTTCAATATTATTTACACCCCGAGAGAAAAGTTTGCTGAATATAGCAAACACTGCTGAATAAAAATAGTTTATTTTGTTGCTATTGTAGGAGTAGTTCTGCTATTACAGCAGTACACTCAACCAAATTTGTTATTAAAAACAGTAAAAATGTTTGCTGAAAATGGGAGAGCAGACATTACTGCTGTTTCAGTAAACATAGGGCTGCTAGATTAGCAAAAATTTCTTACTGCTATTTCAATTAACAAAATCTGCTGCCTTGAGTACCCAAGTCTGCAGAAAAAAAAAATTATGCTACTTTTTATGGTTTCATTTTATTTGTTTTGATAATTTTAGGCATTTTTTAGAATTTTTTTAGAAATTTTGTTGGAAGAGATGATTTTAATTTGTGGAATATTACTGTGAAGAACCAACCTGATTCATCCATTGGCATACATTTCGAAATACTTTTGTGAGTTTCATCGATTTGTTGCCCATCGTGCGTCGTTGCCACTGCAATATAGATGGATATAGATCAGACAATATACCGTGAAAGGATAAAATATATATGGAATAACGAGCTCAAGGTAAGCTTTAAAAATTCCAAAAGAAAAGGAATAAACTCCCAAAATGATCGTGTTTTTACAACCAAACGCTATCCGAAGTAATTTTCCATCTGAAGTTATGGTATAAGCAACTGTGACTGCCGATGGCCAAACCCCAATCGTTTCCATTGAGCCTGACGGTTAGGTTGAAAAGAGGGTGCATATATTAATCCGCCAGCCAGTAATCGGCTTGTTGTGCGCTCTAAAACCTATAAAGTAACCTCTAAAAAGAGTATTTTAAGTTAGGAATTCCGTGTTACTTGCAAAATCCTTAATTGTTTTCTATACCACTCTCTAGGTTGATTCTTGTCTGGTATTGTGTCTCCACCTAAGTGCCGGTATCTCTTAGACGCGAAAGCCGGGCAATGGTAGAGGAAATCCTCCAATGCCTCATCATCCTCCCCGCATGCCCTACACATGCTATCATTTGCCGCACCGATCTTACATAAATGAGCTCGTAGTCCTATGTGTCCCCTTATGATACCAATAGCTATACTGACCTCCTTCTTGCTTCCTTTCAGAAATAGCCTCGTATTCTCACGATCTGGATCCCCCCACAGGATTTTCGCCGTCCTACCGACAGTTTCGCTGTTCAACAATGCTGCATGCGTATTCGTCGCACACTCCCTTTACTCGGACTGCGTCGACCCGAAGGGCTTTGGTTTAACTAATGGTGATTTCGATTGTGAAAAAAAGTGCAGCATTTTTTCGACATGTTGTACTGAGATCGAAATTTTGTGTTCGATTCTCCAAAAAAGTGTAACCCCACCACCGGGTAAATGTTCGTTTGTAATGGTGTTGCCCACTGAAAGTGAAAAAAATGCTGCATTTTCTACACCGTGGCTAGGCTAGGATGGAGAATGCCACACTTTAAATCAGCTGCTATCATCTCATGTGCATGCCACCGTTCAAGCAAATTTTGGTTGAAAAGAAGAAGAAGAAAACAATTTGTAGAATGTTTGGCAAAATATTAAAAAGAAATATGTACATAAAAAAAGGAAAAAGTAATCGCGTTTTATTTAGATAACTGCATATTAGATGCATTGCTACATTTTACAGCATTATTTGGTTGAAATTACAATATACGGGCATATTAACATGTTCGATTGAAAATGTAAAAAGTGTAAAACTATGAGAGGGATAAGGCAGCATTCCCAAAATGTTGTCCCGTATAAGTGCAACATTAGTGTAACATTTTTTTTCAGAATCGAAATCACCATAAGTTTGTTGACGGCAGTCCTCTTGTCTTCACCGCCAAATCGTCTGCCCTTTCATTTCCCCTTACTCCGTTATGGCCCGGCACCCATCCTCAGAGAAGGCATTAATCTCCTTCTTACACTGCAAGACTGTTCGTGACCTTACCGTCCTGGTTGTCATTGCCCTTATGGCAATTTTACTGTCGGTAAAGATGTTCACATTCGACGTCCTCGCGTTAGCACCACGCCACCTCACACATTCCGGATCTCCGCCTGCAGGACCTTATTATGGTCAGGCAGTCTAAAACATATCTCATTCCCTGGGTTCTCAATGTAAACCCCAGGCCCACTCTGTTCTCTAGCTATGAACCATCCGTGTAACATGAT
This sequence comes from Stomoxys calcitrans, assembly GCF_963082655.1. NCBI lineage: Eukaryota > Metazoa > Arthropoda > Insecta > Diptera > Muscidae > Stomoxys > Stomoxys calcitrans. The sequence continues at coordinate 155,307,683 of NC_081556.1, read as the reverse complement.
CTTCCAGATGGCAATACTAGGGTTCCGTCAATCCAAGACTGTGCCGATGACAGCAGTGGCCCGCACCCGACTTCAAGGTTCATCTCAGGTATCCGATCGGAATCCTCTTCTCTTTCTTCCAGGTTTCCTATCGTCGCCTCGATTATACCGCGATGGTATTAGCTGTTCCCATCCTCAATACATTTTCCCATCGCCTTAAGTTTCATAGCCGCAGTGGCTGTCTCACACTTAATCTGTTAGTCAATTGGTCTTATATCTAGAATAGTCTCCAGGGCCTTAATGGGCGCGGTCCTCATCGCTCCGCCTATGCCAAGACAACATGTTCTCTGAACCTGTTGTATGGTCCTTATGTTGCATTTTTTTCTCCAAAGTAGTCCACCAAACTACTGAGGCATAAGTAAGTACTGGTCTAATCACGCTCCTGTAGAGCCAGTGGGCTATCCTCAGATTTAGGTCCCATTTCGAGCCTACGGCCCTTCTACATAGTGCCCAACATCTGTGAGCCTTCTCAGTACGCTCCTGAATATGACACTTCCAATTCAGTTTCTTGTCCTAGGTCACACCTAAGTATTTGACCTTGTCAGATATCGAAATCGTCTTATTGAGGAAACGTGGTGCATTAAATTGGCCCACCCGGGCCCGGGATACTGCCATACTCCCCATCTATGGTTGTTTGAATTTTTAACACATCGTGTCAGCTGGCCTGTATAGTTAGAAGATTTCATCGACATTTATTTTTAATACATTAAATTATTCTTACACCATTTTCATTTTATTTTTGGAAAATCTTTTAGATTTATAACTTAAGTATATCCATGCACAAGTTTCTTCTACCGACTAGTCTTTTTCCTCTGTTTGGATTTTGATGTTTGCTATGAAGACCATTTAACTGTACTATTTATTTATGACCGAATACAACATCTTATCCATTTAATGCACCGAATATTAGGCCATCACATGAAAATGTATTCATTTACTTATAGCTGTGACACAAACCACATATGTTAGGTATTGCAGTAATGTCGGTAAGACAGTTGCCAAAAAGCGTTAAGTTTAAATAAACAAATTTCTGAAGCTGCAATATTTTCTTATTGGAAGGTGAATTACTCGTTCTCATATTCTAAATCTATATATATAAAAGAGTAGCGTGACTGACCGATTGCTGACTGACGGACTGACTGATCATCGCCCAGCCCAAACGGCTAAAGCTAGAATCATAAAATTTTTACATATGTTGGGCTTGGGTCATAGGCACGGGATAAGGCTGGATTTGGTGATATTCGTACGATAAAAAGTTCCAAAAAGTACGAAATGATACATATTTGCCCAGTGTGAACGGATAGGGCAAGGAATATGTTCTTGGGCTTAAATTAAAGAGCGTCTCGAAAAAATAAGGTTTGGTAAAACAAATTGGAAAATCATATCGGAAGTGGTACGTTAAGTACCGAAATTGGTACTTATTTTGTAAATTGAACGAGAACTCTGAAATTTGGGACTTAGGTACACTACGGCAACCTTAACTGGGTGACTATAAGAGGTTTTGGAAATTTGTACATTTACCAAAAAGTACCAAAAAGGTACGAAATAAGTGAAATTTGTACAGGGCGGATGGAAAGAGATATAATTTTGAAAGACTACCGCAATTGGTACCATTTGGTACTTTCTTTACAGATGGGTCTAAAATTTGGCATGTAGATATAACTAGGAAAATATGATGGATGGCTAAATAATCAATTTAAAATTGGTACCATTTTGTACTTTCTGTTCAGATGGAGCTAGAGGTCTGGACTTTGGCATGTAGGTACAACTAAGAAATATATAATGGGTAGCTTAACGATCTATTTTCCATTCGGACATTTGGGTACAACTAAGAAATATGTGATTGGTGACTAAATCATCTATTATGTTAGGTTAGGTTAGGTTTAAGTGGCAGTCTGCCATTAGACTCACTTAGACGTTTCCGTCCATTGTGATACCATCTATTAAAACTTTATAAATTTTGGTACCAAAATTGGTACCATTTCTTTACAGGTGGAGTTTAAGGTCTAAAATTTGGCATGTATGTACAACTAGAAAATATATGATGGGCTACTAAATGATTTTGCACAATTCGTAAATTTTGGTATCAAAATTGGTACCATTTGGTACTTACTTACCAAAAGAATCTAGATGTCTGAACTTTGGCATGTAAAAGGTACAATTAGGAAACTATACTAAATTCATTCAAATTTCGTACATTTTGATGTCAAATGGTGGCGCTCAAAGCCTAGAGGGTCGAGGATAGTGAGGTCGAGATGCGTGGCGGACTGTTTGGAATCCCGGGATAGGCTCCGGGCCCACGACGTGACGCTGACATGGGTTCTTGGGAATGAGGGGATTCCAGGAAGTGAGAGGGGGGACGAATGCACCAGGAGGCGTTCGTCTGGACTGCGAAGGACGAGGGAGTTGTTGGCGTTCGCTAAGAGGTCGAAGAGTACTTTGATAGGGGTCATAACCGGTGGTGGCACAAGCTCCGGCGTAGGCAGATCCGTGCTCTCGTAGGGACGAGTGGTTTTTCACCCCCGCTCGGGTTTCTCCACTCCTCCTGTCTTTTTGTTTTATTCGTGTATAATCTTTAGTACGAGGTCCCACATTTTCTTGTTCTTCCCTTTCTCTCTCTAGGGTACCACAATTGGCCAAACTGGCCTCCGAGTGAACTCACCTTTGGTGGGCAACCCATTCAACGTAACCTAACCTAATGCCAAAAATTGCAAAATATCACGTTAATTTTAATTTTGTCGATGTATTGCTTTTGGTACTTTCTATACGGAAGGGGACAGATTGCTGATATTTTATACACAATTGCACCAAAACTTAAACATAACCATATAAACTGAGTGACTACCTGGGTTTTCGGCATAATACAGGGGGTACCAAAAATGGGGGTGATGAAGCAGACCACCGGGAAGCTAGCATTCATAATTTCACATATACTTGGCAGTTTTAAATTGTTTGATTTTTATGGGTACTAAACGATCACCATTCAAGCTGGTTAAGGGTGATATTATATTGTTATTAAATCTCAATATCCTGTCAACAAAAGCACAAAACAAAAGAAAATTTAAATGAATGTAGCTGGAGTGTTAACCATATATTTCTTCTCAGACAGTACTTAAACCTATACAGAACGCATTTCTAAATATTTAAAAATGCATCTGTTTTGGAAAAATATTTTTCGGTATTAATGTCATCAAATATATGCTGTGGCTAAAGATTTTAAGCAAAGCTTGGTATACGTCACGCTAAGAAGACTAATTATTATCCTCCTCATGGTATTTATATTTTATTACCAAACCCAAAACTCCCCAACCGGCGAAGCCCCAAACTTCATTATAATTAACTGCTGACTACCATAGGTTCAGTGACCAAAAATCTGTGACAACATTTCATCAAAAGAACTAAACTGTAGCTTGTCATGCCTCATAAAGACTAAACAAAAAAAAAATGTACCAAAAGTGGCTGTAAATCTGACCGCGAACAAGCCAAACATTTTGTAAATATTTATAATTTGTGACATTAAAAGTGAATGCGGCAAGTTGGACCACAACAAGCCAAAATTATCTTTTGTCGTCATTAAATGGAACACGTTTTGCAAGGGCAACCAACAAAACGCTACCCAAATCTCAACATCACTCAGAGTTGCAGCAGGCATCCTGCAGTGGAGGAATGCCAACGTAGTATGTTTATCATGGGCAGGCCAAGTGGTAAGTGCAAAGTTGGCGAAAGGATGAATGGAAATGGAAAATTAAATGAATGAACGAACGCAGGTTGAAAAGTAGAAGTAGACATGGCGGTGCGGCTTTCGGAAGCAGTGATTAGGGCCATATTTGTTACACACATTTTTCATTTATTCGCTTCTTGTTGTTCTGTGTGTGTTTTTTGCGGTTCAAATACATCATAAGTATAATGTTAACAAATTGTTGTTGACTTGCTTTGTGTGGTTAATGAATATACATACATAAGGTTATGAATAAGCAGGCATATACATTAGAGTGTTCCAGAAACAAAAAAGTATTTGTCGTTTTTAATGCATGCCTCCTAAATCTGAATTTATTTTCATGAAGTTTAACAGGGGCTATCAGATGGGTATTAAAACTTTTCGTAATACATTTCGTCCTGCTTGGGGGGTGTTTTGGGGAAAGGGTGGACCCCCAGAAACGTGGTTCCACTTTTGGATATTAGATTCGTATTCTACTCGCAAATACCTCTCATTTGACTCCCATATTGACATGGTGGGTAAATATGCCCGATTTAGGGGTGTTTTTGGGGGTTGGAGGTTGGTCCCCCTAACACTTGGTCCGACAATTGGATATCAGATACGTTTTCTTATCCTAAATACCTTCCATTTGAGTCCCATATTGTCGTAATTGGTCCAAATATATGTTTGGTAGGTTTAAGGGTGGGGCGGCCCCCTAGGTACACCATCCGAAATTTGGATACAAAATTTCTATTTTTAGGGTATTATATGAGAGCACAAAAATTTCGCTTAAATCGCACCACCCATCTACGAGATCTGGCGTTTCTGAAAATAAGGGTAAGGGGAAGGGTCCGCCCCCACTTCAAATATCAAATAATGTAGTACCCTATTTTCTATATTTTTTATTAAGATTTTGGACTTTTGATACTGTATCGTCTCATATGTCAGCACTTAACCCGCAACACTGCATTAAAGGCCAAAGCACCGAGATAATTTTGGGAAGCAATAGTGGGTTGTTTCAAAAAATTACCTCCCTTAGGCAAAGTTAGGCATCACAAACCAAAAAAATATTCGCAAAGCTTTGCTGGTTGTGTTCCTTCAAACGAACGAAGATCCCATATTCATTTCAGTGTGAAGCGAAAAATCACTGCCCAGCCGCAGTAAATTTCGGCTACTGAAACTAATGTCCAATGGACCTCAATGTTAGTACGTAATTACTGTTATTGGTTAATGCATGCAACGGATGCAGACCCAAAATGCATGCTCCCTGCATATGCATTAAATAAGTGTGCATGCCTTTGGGAAGCTCCTCTTTGAGGAGTTTGATCGATTACTAAGCGGATGCGTCTAAAGTATGGAGGCGCTAAGAATCAAGCGTTACATCAACAAGACGTTCAATGCAAGTGTTTTTGGGTCGTGTGGCATAAGTGAGCGGTTGCTGGGTAGTTGGCCACAAAAACGGGCATGTACACAAACCTTATTCATACGAGCAGGCATTATTAAATTGAGAGTGATTTGCGACAGACACTGTTTTTTGGTTAGCCAATAAATTTGGAAGTAATGCTGATGTTGATGCTAATTTCTGCCACGCCGAATCTTGGGTACCCAACGCCATGGATTATGCAAAAATGTTTACTCATATTATACCCTCCACCATGGGATGGGCTTATACATATTTCGTGTTTCCGTTTGTTACATCTCGCCAGGACCCCTTCTTCTTATATATAAAATTCAATTTGTGTTTGTTTGTCGGTTGTTCCGTATAGACTGAAAAACGGCTGAACCGATTACCTTGAAATTTTCACAAATTGTGAAGGTTGGTCTGGAAGGAAACAAAGGCTTTATAATTTTTTGATATCGGGAGGGGGCGGACCCTCCCCCTCACCCTAAAAGTATTACCCAAAAATAAAAGTGAACCGATAGGGACAATAATAAAGGTATTCTGGAGTAGAGTACGAATTTCATAATAAAAGTTGGGTCCAAGTACCTGGGGGCCGCCCCAGTCCCAAAACCTCAAAAATAGGTTTATTTGACGATCATGACAATATGGGACTCAAATGAAAGCTATTCGGGAGTAGATTACGAATATGGTGAGGAATTAGGAGAAGGCTTTATAATTTATTGATAACGGAAGGGGGTGGATCTTTCTCCGTTACCTCAAAAACACCACCCAAAATCTAAAGTGGATCGATCGGGACAATGTGGGTATCAAATTAAAAGTATGCGGGAGTTGATAACAAATTTGGCATACAAATTTATATCGAAGTATAGGGTGTCACACCACCCCCACAAAAACGCCCAAAATGGGCACATTAGCCAATCACGGATATATGGGACTGGGTTTGTTCGTTCCGTATAGACTGAAAAACGACAAACCGGATTTTCTTCAAATTTTCACATATTGTGTAGGTTGGTCTGGAAGGAAACATTGGCTATATATTTTTTCGGTGTCGGAAGGGGACGGACGGATGCCAAAAACTCAACGTAAAATCAAAACCGGACCCATCGGGGCAATATAGCTATCAATTGAAAGGTATTGGAGAGTAGAATACGAATATGGTATTAAAATTTGGGTCTCAGTACTCATCGGGCCGCCCCAACCCCAAAACTCCCCCAAACAGACATATTGGACATTCATTTCAATATGGGGCTTAAATGAAATGAAAATGAAAGCTATTCGGGAGTAGATTACGAATATGGTCAGGAATTAGGAGAAGGCTTTATAATTTATTGATAACAGAAGGGGGCGGATCTTCCTCCGTTACCTCAAAAACACCACGCAAAATCTAAAGTGGACCGATCGGGACAATATGGGTATCAAATGAAAAGTATGCGGGAGTTGATAACGAATCTGGCATACAAATTTATATCGAAGTATAGGGGGTCACCCCACCCCCACAAAAACACCCAAAATGGGCACATTAGCCAATCACGGATATATGAGACTCGGTTTGTTCGTTCCGTATAGACTGAAAAACGGCAAACCGGATTTTCTTCAAATTTTCACATATTGTGTGGTCGGATTTTCTTCAAATTTTCACATATTGTGTAGGTTGGTCTGGAAGGAAACATAGGCTATATAATTTTTCGGTGTCGGAAGGGGGACGGACGGATGCCAAAAACTCAACCCAGAATCAAAAGCGGACCCATCGGGGCAATATAGCTATCAATTGAAAGGTATTGGAAAGAAGAATACGAATATGATATTAAAATTTGGGTCTCAGTACTCATCGGGCCGCCCCAACCCCAAAACTCCCCCAAACAGACATATTGGACATTCATTTCAATATGGGGCTTAAATGAAATATATTCGGGGGTAGATTTTGAATCTGGCATACAAAATCAGATCGAAGTATAGGGAGTCACACCAACTCTCAAAAACGCCATTAGACCCATTATGACTATATAATACTTGGCTGAACCGGGTTTCTTAAAATTTTCTTAGATTGTGTACGTTTGTCTGGAAGGAAACATAGGCTACATAATTTTTAGATATCGGGTGGTGGCGGACCCCTCAAAACCCCAAAAACGCCAACCATATTCGAAAGTGGTCCGATGGGCACAATAAGGGTACCAAATAAAAGGTATTGGAGACAAAAAAACGAATAAGTTATTAAAATTTGAGTCCAAGTACCCAGCAGGCCAGCCCAACCCCAAAACTCCTCTAAACAGATATATGCCCCCAAATGGGTATATTAGCCGACGATGGCTATATGGGACTCAAATGAAAGGTATTAGGGAGTAGATTACGAATATAATATGATTATGAATATATGAAAATTTGCGTTGAAGTCTATGTGGCGCTTTTTCACCTAAAGATACTTCAAATGGGTTATTTGACCCATTATGACAATATGAGACTCAAATGAAAGGTATTTGAGGGTAGAAAACGAATTTGATATCCAATTTTGGAACCAAGTGTTTGGGGTACGGCCTAAAGCACCCCCTAAACTGAACATCATTTCCGTTGGGAATAAAAATGCGAATTTGATATCCACATTTGGGTCAAAATGTCTGAGGTGCCATCCCATTACCACCAGTAACCGAGAAGGTGCAAATTATCATACATCAATAAGTGCTTTCCGATTCAAGTTTAGACTCAAAGATAAGGGACTTTTTTATAGCCGAGTCCGAACGGCGTCCCGCAGTGCGCCAACATAAACACCGCTTTGTCCGATGTTCTCGCCAGAATTCGAACGTGTTCAGCGTCATAGGCTACAATGGCACGGATTCGATATCCGCATTCAGGGCCAAGTGTCCCCACCCTAAAAACATATTAAAGAGTTAAGGAAGGCGCACCGGAGCGGGCCCGGTTCGGCTAGTAAAGTATAAATATTCTTGATCGTCATGACATTTTAAGTCGATCTAGCCATGTCCGTCCGTCTGTGTGTCGAAAACGCGCTAACTTTCGAAGGAGTGAAGCGAGGCACTTGAAATTCTGCACAAATACTACTTATTAGTGTAGGACTGCTGGGTTTGCAAATGGGCCATATCGATCCATGTTTTGATATAGCTGCCATATTAACTGATCTTGGATCTTGACTTCTTAAGCCACTAGATGGCGTAATTCTTATCCGAATTGGCTGAAATTTTGCGTGATGTGTTTTGTGATGACTTCCAACAACAGTGCTGAGTATGGTTTAAATCGATCCATAACCAGATATAGCTGCTATATAAACCGATCTGGGATCTTGAATTCTTGAGCTACTAGAGGGCGCAAATAGTATCCGATTTGGCTGAAATTTTGCATAAAGTGTTCTGTTTTGTCTGGCAAGACTTGTTTTGTATCTAGATTAGTTTCTAGAAATAATATCGGGAAATGACTGAATCTTCTAGGTCTCAAGAATTCATATGGGTGCATCGATTTTTATGCAAATGCAACTTTTGCGCATGAACATTCCACTAAGGAACAGGGGCAAACTTCTCACATATCAATGAGTATAGTCCGATTCAAGTTTAAGCCCAATGATGAGGGGCCTCCTTTTTATAGCCGAGTACGAATGGCGTACCGCAGTGCGACACCTCTTTCGAGAGAAGTTTTACATGGCATAGTAGCTCACAAATGTTGCCAGCATTAGGAGGGGAAAATCACCGCAGAAAATTTTTTTCTGATGGTCTCGCCAGGATTCGAATCCAGGCGTTCAGCGTCATAGGCGGACATCCAAACTTATGCGCTACGGATTTCATAGCGGCGATATTTATGTGGTGGTAAGAAAGCATTAGTGTACTCCACTTACCAAATTTAATCTTCAGAGACTCAATTACTCAAAACCGGGAACAGTTAACATGGGGACTACAAAATCGACTTGTAATGTCGATCAAGAATATATATATATATATATATTTTATGCTGTGGCCGATCAATATATCGAGGTATTACAAACAGAATGATTACATTAATATGTGGTTATTACGAACCCTTTCAATTTAATTCCTGCTTTAACAATATGTAGCAACATAAATTTCATTGGAAAGACAATGCAATTGTATGCGAAAATATCCTCCAAGGCGAACTCTTGACCTTTGCCACTGTGTTTATCAGCAAAACCGTAATAAATATGATACAGCCACTGTATGTATCAACGAATGTATTATGGCATACTCATACCTGAAATGATTTGATAACAATTGAAAAGTTAACAACTGTGATTATTCCCTCAATGTTGTGTGGTAGTTTGTGATGAGTGGTGCACAATGACAACATCATAAAATATCCATCAAAATATTCCACAAACAAAACAGTAGACAAAATCATTAAGGAAAACCAGGGTAAATGTTTTACAAGGATATTCAAAATGCATTGCTTAAACCCAGTATAGGGAAGTTGCCACACACATTTGTGGGTATGGATAGAGGATAGAACCCTATTTCTTCCCGTATGCGTACGCACTGAATGCAGCCTCAAGGACCAAATCATACAAGCCCATGAAGGCGAACAAAACATTCCCGTTTGCCTTGCAAACAAAGACAAGTCCCAAAATAAGAGTGTGGCATATGTCAAAATCTGTAACTAAAATTTGGGATTGCCAAAGGACAAGGGGGACAACGTGATGCTATTTTGCACACAAAAACAAAAGGTTACAGTAAAACCGAAAACCATAAAAATCATAAATTATTTCATTTGAAAAGCCAATCTCAGTTGTGTTGACAGCAGTGCCGCCACACCATCCCGGACGGGCATTCATTGGATTCAGTTGTAGTGGCATGTTTATTTGTTGATGATGTTCCTCTTTATTGTCCTTGCTGCTGTTTGCAATCTTGTCCTCTTGTTGAAATATTGCTGTTAAGGATATTTAATTCATATATGATTATTGTTGTACTGCTAGTTTTGTTGCTTTTGTTATGAATGTGGTTTTGTATTGCGGTCTTTCGAAGTGAGATATTCACTCACTCAACCTCATAGTATCAAATGGTGTCTTGGATTTTTAGGGATGCGAAATGATACGCAACATTACCTTTTTGCTGGGATGCCTTTTCGCACTTTCTGCGAATTACAGATGTCCGTTTTTATTGTTTGTGTTTGTTTTTGTAATTGATTACTTAAATGTGAAAATGATCCAATTCAATTTGATTGTCAACGATGCATGTGATATGTAATGTGTTTTTACTTCTTTATGTTGTTATCACAAAATTGAAACAGGTGGCATTTGAAAGAATTATGTAATAAATCATACAAAATATGGAAAAGATGGGTTTAAGTGAGCAAAAAATGTGTACTGCCATCAGTATTACCTTAGCGAATCTTGGGTTCACACCATCCTGGATTCTGCTACAAATGTAAAAATATTTGCTGAGCTTATATCCCGATTAGTTTGAAGAAATCAAACCGGGTAATGATTGACAAGGTAAAAGGTGGTTCGAGCGTATCTTGGCAGGCCCATAAAATTAGTCACCATGGCATTTGAAAAATTTTTTCAGGATGCCGAAATTTCGAGCGGCTATACTTTTTCAAAAAACGGAGATCTGTTATCAACTCCTCCAGCTAAATTGATAGGACGAGAAATAATATACAGTTTATTGAGTCCTGGCGAGACCATCAGAAAAAAAATGTCAGCGGTGGTTTTCCTGATGCTAACAACATTTGTGAGGTACTATGCCATGTAAAACTTCTCACCAAAGAGGTGTCGCACTGTGGCACTCATTGATATATGAGAAGTTTGCCCCTGTTCCTTAGTGGAATGTTCATGGGAAAAAATTGCATTTTTTATTAAGTCTAAGATCTTATTTGAAGTTTTGAAAATTAAAAAATTGATTGAAAGAACTAAGAGTTTAATTAAAAGAGGTAAGCTAAGCTAATTAGATTCAATTAAAAAAATAATCGAATCAATAAAATTTTTAATTGATAATTGCCAAATGTTCAATTACTATAGTAATTGAAAAAGTTCATAATCAATTAAAAAATGATTGAATCAATTAATTTTTTAATTGAAAACTGCCTGAAGTTCAATTGCGATCGTAATTGAAAACGAGCGTGCAATCAATTAAAAAGTTAATTGAATCAATAGAAGGTTTATAATTACGGAATTTATGGTGAAGGAATCCCTGAGGAGCTTCAAACCATTTAAGTCACCCGGACCTAGTGGAATATTTCCGGCGTTACTACAAAAAGAGGCAGACTATATGGCGCCTCATCTGGCCAATATTCTCACAACGTGCCTAGAACCAGCATATACTCCGAATGCCTGGCAGGAGGCAAGGGTGGTGTTTATACCCAAGCCCAGCAAGGCAAGTTATGCGACACCGAAGGCCTATAGACCCATAAGCCTTACGTTTTTTCTACTCAAGACCATGGAACGTATTGTGGACACCATGATAAAGAGTAGGACATTCAGCGAACCGCTCAAATACAAACAGCATGCCTATGTCAAGGGAAGGTCGGTCCTGCACGAGGTTATGCATAAAATAGAAGAATCCTTCGATGCCAAAACGTACACCCTGGCGGTATGCATTGACATCGAGGGGCCATTTAGCAATGTGCTGAGCGAGGCACTATTGCCATCGGCACAGTCTTGGATTGACGGAACCCTAGTATTGCCATCTGGAAGATCATGTTATATGGATGGATCAAAGCTAGAGGACAGAGTGAGCCTGGGGGTTTACATTGAGAACCCAGTGACTGAGATCTGTTTTAGACAGCCTGACCATAATACGGTCCTGCAGGCGTAGATCCGACCGATCACGGAATGCTTGAAGTGGTGTGGTGCTAACGCGAGGATGTCGAGCGTGAACATCCTTGCCGACAGTAAAATTGCCATAAGGGCAATAACAACCAGGACGGTAAGGTAATGAACAGTCTTGGAGTGCAAGAAGGAGATTAACGCCTTCTTTGAGGATGGCAAAATCCACATCGTTTGGGTGCCGAGTCATAACGGAGTAAGGGGAAATGAAAGGGCAGACGATTTGACGGCCTTCTGGCCTTCACCAGAGGACTGCCGTCAATGAACTTGGTTAACCCGAAGCCTTTCGGTTCGACGCAGTCCGAGTTAAGGGAGTGGGCGACGAATGCGTATGCAACATTGTGGAACAGCGAAACGGTCGGTAGGACTGCGAAAATCCTATGGAGGGATCCAGATCGTGAGAAGACGAGGCTATTACTGAAAGGAAGCAAGAAGGAGGCCAGTATAGCTATTGGGTATCATAAGGGGACACATAGGACTACGAGCTCACTTAGGCAAAATCGCTGCGGCAAGTGATACCATTTGTAATTGCCCGACTTTCATGACTAAAAAATACCGGCACTTAGGTGGAGACTCAATACGAGACATGAACCAACTTAAGGGAGTGGATTTGAAAACAATTAAGGATTTTTCAAGTAGCACGGATTTCCTAACTTAAAATTTTCTTTCGAGAGGTTACTTTATAGTTATTAGAGCGCACAACAGGCCGATTACTGGCTTAGGTGTATGTTCATAGTGACATGGGGTGGGCCAATATCTGCACCCTCTTTTCAACCTAACCTAACCTAAACTTCTATAAAATTAAAATATTTTATGGGAACAATATTTTTTCAAAATTACTCATAGGAATAAAATTTTGAGAAATTTTCCTGTAGAAATAACAGTTTAACAAAATTTTGTATGAAAAAAAAATTTCTTCTTTAAACTATGAAAAAAAAAAAAATTTTCCAAAGAAAGAAACATTCAGATAAAATATTCTTGAAAAACATTTTGAGAAAAACTATTTCTCATTCAGCAAAGTGCGGCCGGGATTCGAACCTGGACACACGGAGCAACAGCGAAAGCCGTTGCCTAGCGTTCGAAGCCATCAAGACAACTTCCAACAGATGCACGAAATCCTGTGTAGTAAGGAAGAAGTGTAATTTGCCACGGAAAGAATGTCTGTCATCATTAAAAATACATGCATTGGGAAAAAGTACAGCTAATAGAAGCGCTTTCCCTATTAACACGATTCAAACACAACATACTAACGCACGGCCCTTAAAGCCATCGCGCGTTATATGGTTGAAAAGCCTTCTAACCAAAGACGAAACGCGTCCCATATTGGTTGGTGTGTGTTGCTATCTATGGCTTTCCTTTTCCATTTGCATCTCCCATCAATGATCTCGTCTCGAAGAGAAACAAACAAAAACTATTTCTGTAAATATTATTTTGTAAATTATTGTTTTATACGAATTCTTTTATACGAATTGGCATCAATTACTGAGGTGTAAGGTCCCGTTCTAAAACCCCCAAAAAAGGCATGTAGATTGATCGGGACAAGATGAGACTTGTAAATTTGGCTATGGACATTAAAGAACTGGGGCAAACTTCACACATATCAATAAGTTCTGTCCGATTAAATTTTAAGATCAATGATAAAGGGCCTTGTTTTTGAGACACTACTTTGGAGAGAAGTTTTTACTTTAGAAATGTCGCCAGCATTAGTAGGGGATAACCACCGCTGAACGAACATTTTTTGTGATGTTCTTGCCAGGATTCGAACCCAGGCTTTCGGCGTCATAAGCGGACATGCAAACAAAAGCCATACGCGTTTAGATGCTGCCAAACTTAATTTATTAAATATAAATCTTTACTGAACAGGCTGTTATCCAAAAATTTGTGTTGCTTTCTTAAACCTTTTTGAAAATGAATTTATAATTTAATGGGCCTTATTAATTCAACAGTTCTTTTTAATAACGTTTAACAAGTGATTTAGTTTCGATAAACTAGTTTTTTGTTTTCATTGGCTAGGTGCGGACACACGCTAAGAACCAGTCATCATATTTAACTTTAATTTAAAAATAATTAATTTGTCTTTATTAAAAATGGTCAGAGCATCGATTTGGGTGTATGCGTTTTTTTTTTTTTTTTTGGAAGAACCACAGCCAAGCAGCGTCACATTGCCACCAGCATGATGTGGTCCCAACATAATATGTTGTCTGTTTAATGTGATCAACATAATTGGAAGTCAATAAAATCATGTTTACACAGGCAGGCAATAGCGACGAGCAAAACAGGCATAGCAACGAGGATGGTATGGAAATAGTAAAAATTATTTTTAAACCCTACTCCACTACTGTGGTACAGGGTATTATAACTTATTGAATTTGTTTGTAACACCCAAAAGGAAGAGAGATAGACCCATTGATAATTATACCGATCGACTCAGAATCACTTTCTGATTCGATTTAGCTATGTCCGTCCGTCTGTACGTATATCCGTCTGTCCGTCTGTCCATGTTAATATGTGTAGAAAGGACAGGTCGCAGTTTTCATCCGATCGTCTTCAAGTTTGGTACAGGCATGTTGAAATCGGAAAAAATCGGTTCAGATCTGGATTTCAGTAATAATGCAATAAAATGGTCATTTGTTAACCGATTTTTGGCCGGGAAATGACAAAGGAAATGCTCCAACGTCCCCATTCTCAGAGAAGTCGTCAATCTCCTTCTTACACTGAAAGACTGTTCGTGACCTTACCGCCCTGGTTGTTATTGCCCTTATGGCAATTTTACTATCGGTAAAGATGTTCGTCATTCGACGTCTTCGCACACACCACCTCACGCATTCCATGATCGCCCTGATCTCCGCCTGCAGGACCTTATTATGGTCAGGCAGTCTAAAACAGATCTCAGTCACTGGGTTCTCAATGTAAACCCCCAGACCCACTCTGTCCTCTAGCTTTGATCCATCCGTGTAAAATGATCTTCCAGATGGCAATACTAGGATTTCGTCAATCCAAGCCTGTGCCGATGGCACCTCTATACCTGTTGTATGGTCCTTATGTTGCACTTTTTCTCCATAGCAGTCCACCAAACTACTGAGGCATAAGTAAGTATTGGTTTATTCACGCTGCTGTAGAGCCAGTAGACTATCCTCGGATTCAGGGTCCATTTCGAGTCTACGACCCGTCTACATAGTGCCAAACATCGTGAGTCTTTTCGGTGCGCTCCTGAATGTGACACTTCCAAAACAGTTTCCTGTACAAGATCACGCGTAAGTATTTGACCTTGTCAGATATCGAAATCGTCTTACTGAGGAAACGTGGTGCTTTAAATTGGCCCACCTTCGACTTCCTCGTGAATAGGCATATTTCAGTCTTCTCTGGGTTAACATTAAGACCTCTGGGTCTAGCCCTGTCATATGCCATATGCAAGACCCTTTCGGCCCTTCTGCATAACTCGTTCGGATCCTTACTCAGTGGTAGTTAAACATAATAAAACCTGGAATATATGGTAACAATAACAATTGGTATAGACTTTTGCAAATTTCCAACAAATGTTTAATATCTTTAAAAAAAATAATGGTTATGTATAATTTTGAATGCCTCGAACTTAATATAAACCCCTCTTAAATACAGATTTCGATATGTAAAGTAAATGATAAAATGTCCACGCAATGAAAATGGCTAATGATTACATCAACCAAGACCAAATGATGGCTGAATCTCTCTCAAGCCTCCAATGAAGATAACAAATAAGGGACGCGTGCCCCAATCTAAAGACAAAATGCCAAGGCGCAGCCACATAGAATCCCCTTTTTTGGCAACAACCTTTTCATTTTTTTGGGTTTAAGTTTTACAAACTGTAATGAAAAGGGACCATTTGCCCTTTGTTTACAAGTGCAGTAAATGTTTGTTTAAACCATTAACTGATGGTAAAAAATAATAACACCAAGAGCAACAACACCAAACACACCAACATTGTTAACATGCAACTTATGAGTGCTACTCAAGTGCAACTTAAGTTTAGTGACTGCTGACTCACTCGCCCCTTTTGCAAGGTGATGAATGGCAGTGTTGGTAGATTGAGCAAAGATAAGTCCAAAGTCACTGAGAGCAAGGACCATCTTGTAGTCAAACCCTTCCCTTGTAAAATGCAATTGGGCAGCTTTATGATCAAAATATGAAACAAAAAACTGCCTAATTGCAGGACATGACCATTAGCGTTGATATCGGGGCATAAAAACATTCAAAATCCATCAACATAATGCTTGCGATAGTCCGTCCGTCTGCCGCCTTTCTGCAACGCATTAACGACAGGTGAGTGCGAATTTATTGATACTTGTTGTGCCAAGAGTTAACATCAAATCGGAAGTGATTTTTTGATAACTGCGAGAGGAACCCATGATTATCCTCTCGATTATCTGCTTGAGCTGTTGTTTTCAAGCATACCATCATCATGGGCCAGAGTAATCGGTAGGTGTTGTGAGGAATTTTTTACCCCCTTAGTAATGTACAGTACAAGCTTTTAAATTTGCCCAGGGATGAAATATTAAACGGTAAATGACCTTTTGCTGAGGATGGCATTCGTGGAGATCGGCCACCTGATAAATTACTAATGATTTTAGATGAAGAGTTTTGAAAATGCAATTTCTTAAAAGAATAGGAATAGGAAAGCTTATAACACCCACCACCGAAGAATTGGGGTATATTCATTTTGTCATTCCGTTTGCAACACATCGAAATATCCATTTCCTACCCTATAAAGTATATATATTCTTGATCAGCGTAAAAATCTAAGACGATCTCGCCATGTCCTTCCGTCTGTCCGTCTGTCTGTTGAAATCACGCTGCAGTCTTCAAAAATAGAGATATTGAGCTGAAACTTTGTACAGATTCTTGTTTTGTCCATAAGCAGGTTATGTACGAAGATGGGCTATATCGGACTGTATCTTGATATAGCCCTCATATAGACCGATCGGCCGATTTAGGGTCTTAGGCTCATAAGAGCCAAATTTATTATCCGATTTTGCTGAAATTTAGGACAGTGAGTTGTGTTAGGCCTTTCGACATCCTCCGTCAATTTGGCTCAGATCGGTTCAGATTTGGATATAGCTGCCATATATACCGATCCTCCGATTTAGGGTCTTAGGCCCATAAAAGCTACATTTATTATCCGATTTTGCTGAAATTTGGGACAGTGAGTTGTGTTAGGCTCTTCGACATTCTTCGTCAATTTGGCCCAGAATTGTGCAGATTTGGATATAGCTGCCATATAGACCGATCCTCCGATTTAGGGTCCTAGTCCCATAAAAGCCACATTTATTATCGGATTTTGCTGAAATTTGGGACAGTGAGTTGTGTTAGGCCCTTTAACATCCTTCGTCAATTTGGCCCAGATCGGTCGAGATTTGGATATAGCTGCCATATAGACCGATCCTACGATTTAGGGTCTTAGGCCCATTAAGGCCACATTTATTATCCGATTTTGCTGAAATTTTGGACAGTGGGCTGTGCTAAGCCCTTCGACATCCTTCGTTAATATATCCTACATCGGTCCAGATTGGGATATAGCTGCCATATGGATCGATCCTCCGATTTAGGGTCTTAGGCCCATAAAAGGCGCATTTATTGTCCAATGTCGCTGAAATTTGAGGCAGTCAGTTGTGTTAGGCTCTTCGACATTTTTCTCTTTAATGTTCAAACCCAGGCGTTCAGCGTCATAGGCGGTCATGATACCCACTGCGCTACGGTGCTCTCTGGTGAGTTGTATTAACGAATTTAATACGCATACATGCCAAATGCGGTTTAAATATGCAGGCCCTACTTTTGATTTGTCGCCACATTAAGTTCCTGGGATATTTCCAAAAGTTGGCCAACAATCAAAATGATGTTGTTATACCCTCCACCATAAGATGGGGGGTATACTAATTTCGTCATTCTGTTTGTAACTACTCGAAATATTCGTCTGAGACCCCATAAAGTATATATATTCTTGATCGTCGTGAAATTTTATGTCGATCTAGCCATGTCCGTCCGTCCGTCCGTCTGTCTGTCGAAAGCACGCTAACTTCCGAAGGAGTAAAGCTAGCCGCTTGAAATTTTGCACAAATACTTCTTATTAGTGTAGGTCGGTTGGTATTGTAAATGGGCCATATCGGTCCATGTTTTGATATAGCTGCCATATAAACCGATCTTGGGTCTTGACTTCTTGAGTCTCTAGAGTGCGCAATTCGTATCCGATCAGAATGAAATTTTGCACATCGTGTTTTGTTATTATATCCAAAAACTGTGCCAAGTATGGTTCAAATCGGTCTATAACCTGATATAGCTGCCATATAAACCGATCTTGGGTCTTGACTTCTTGAGCCTCTAGAGTGCGCAATTCTTATCCGATCAGAATGAAATTTTGCACGACGTGTTTTGTTATGATATCCAACAACTGTGCCAAGTATGGTTCAAATCGGCCCATAACCTGATATAGCTGCCATATAAACCGATCTTGGGTCTTGACTTCTTGAGCCTCTAGCGTGCACAATTCTCATCCGATCAGAATGAAATTGTGCACGACGTGTTTTGTTATGATATCCAACAACTGTGCCAAGTATGGTTCAAATCGGCCCATAACCTGATATAGCTGCCATATAAACCGATCTTGGGTCTTGACTTCTTGAGCCTCTAGAGGGCGCAATTCTTATCCGAATGGAATGGAATTTCGCACGACGTGTTTTGTTATGATACCCAACAACTGTGCCAAGTATGATTTAAATCGGTTCATAACCTGATATAGCTGCCATATAAACCGATCTTGGGTCTTGACTTCTTGAGCCTCTAGAGGGCACAATTCTTATACGATTTGAATGAATTTTTGCACGAAGTATTTTGTTATGATATCCAACAACTGTGCCAAGTATGGTTGAAATCGGTCGATAACCTGATATAGCTGTCATATAAACAGATCTGGGGATTTGACTTCTTGAGCTTTTAGAGGGCGCAATTCCTATCCGATTTGGCTGGAACTGTGTCAAATAAGGTTCAAATCGGTTCATAACCTGATATAGCTGCCATATAAACCGATCTGGGATCTTGACTTCTTGACCCCTAGAGGTCGCAATTATTATCCGATATGCCTGAAATTTTGTACGACGGATCCTCTCATGACCATCAACAAACGTGTTTATAATGGTCTGAATCGTTCTATAGCTCGATACAGATCCCATATAAATCGTTCTCTCTATTTTACTTCGTGAGCCCCAATGGACGCAATTCTTATACGAATTGGCTGAAATTTTACACAGGTCTCCAACATATAATTTAATTGTGGTCCGAATCGGACCATATCTTGATATCGTTTTAATAGCAGAGCAACTCTTTTCTTATATCCTTTTTTGCCTAAGAAGAGATGCCGGAAAAAGAACTCGACAAATGCGATCCATGGTGGAGGGTATATAAGATTCGGCCCGGCCGAACTTAGCACGCTTTTACTTGTTCTCTTTAATGTTCAAACCCAGGCGTTGAGCGTCATAGGCGGCCATGATACCCACTGCGCTACGGTGCTCTCCGGTGAGTTGTATTAACGAATTTAATACGCATACATGTCAAATGCGGTTTAAATATGCAGGCCCTACTTTTGATTTGTCGCCACATTAAGTTCCTGGGACATTTCCAAAAGTTGGCCAACAATCAAAATCAACGTTTATATACCCTCCACCATAGGATGGGGTAAACTAATTTCGCCATTCTGTTTCTAACACCTCGAAATATGCGTCTGAGACCCCATAAGGTATATATATTCTTGATCGCCATGTCATTCTTAGTCGATCTATCCATGTCCGTTCCTCTGCCCGTCCATCCGTCCGTCTGTCTGTCGAAAGCACGCTAACTTTCGAAGGAGTAAAGCTATCCGCTCGAAATTTTGCACAAATACTTTTTATTAGTGTAGGTCGGCTGGAATTGTAAATGGGCTAAATCGGTCCATGTTTTGATATAGCTGCCATATAAACCGATCTTGGGTTTTGACTTCTTGAACCTCTAGAGGGCGCAATTCTAGTCCGATTTGACTGAAATTTTGCATGAGGTGTTTTGTTATGACTTCCAATAACTGTTATGACTCCAATAAGTATGGCGCAAATCGGTACATAACCTGATATAGCTGCCATATAAACTGATCTGGGATCTTGACTTCTTGAGCCTCTAGAGGGCGCAATTCTCATCCGAGTTGGCAGAAATTTTGTACAACGGCTTCTCTCATAACCTTCAACATACGTGTCTAATATGGTCTGAATCGATCAATAGCTTGATACAGCTCCCATATAAACCTATCTACCGATTTTGGTTCTTGAGCCCCTATAAGGCCCAGTTCTTATCCGAATGAACTGAAATATTACACAATGACTTCTACAATGTTCAGCATTCATTTATGGTCCGAATCGGACTATAACTTGAAATAGCTTCAAAAGCATAACAGTTCTTATTCAATATTCTTTGTTTGCCTAAAAAGAGATACCGCGCATAGAAGTCGACAAATGCGATCCATGGTGGATTCGGCCAGGCCGAACTTAGCACGCTGTTACTTGTTAATTGTATTATTTTAAAATGATTGTTTAAGCTATTTTGAATTATTTATTCACTTATTTCATTTTATTTTTTAATAAGAAACTAACAAACATACCCCGTACATTTTTGTAGTGTATGTAACTTCTTTCCCTTCTAGTATGTGCAAAATCTGAAATAAACTCATTAAATTTTGTAAAAATTACCATAAAATTGAACGTAAAGCTTCTGTATTCAGCAATAGCCTAATCGAATTGTAGAAGACGGTAGCATTTCAGCACATTTGTTTCGCTCAACATTCATTTGAATGTGCAAAGAATAAAAGGTACGCGGAAGGCACAGCGAAATCAAAGATGGCTCAAGAAGCACATTCCAGTGCCACTTTGAAAGTGCCTTCAAGTGATGTTTCTCAGTTTTAGTTGTGGTGGGTTTATAGCTAGAAATGAAACATGCCAAAAAGAATTTTTACTTTTGTGCAAAGGCAGAAATACACTCAAGAAAAATTTTTTTAAGTATTTTGTTTTTTTTTTAATAAAATAAAATTTCTTTAGTTGTTTTTTTTTCTCCAAAGATGGGTCGAGCTAATGACCATGAGAATTATGTGGAAGGATTAAATAAAAATTAATAATTAAATAAAAGTAAATAAAAGAAAAAATTAAATAAATAAAAGGGCGGTGTCAATAAGCGATGATGAATTTCGAACGATCATCAAAGATATGATAAGAAGCATTTTAAAATTAAAGGATTTTCCGCCCAAGACTACAAACAATTCATTGAAACGCGCAAAGAAACAGCGTTTTTAATCAAAAAATGCAAAAAACATAAAAATCTGAAAATTATATACCAGGGCTGTCGAAAAAGTTTCTAAGATCATACAGGTCCGAGTTGCCTCCGTAGTGCAGAGTTTAGCATGTCCGTCTAAGACGCTGAACGCCTGGGTTCGAATCCTGGCTTGAACATCAGAAAAAATTTTCTGCGGTGGTTTTCCCCTCCTAATGCTTGCAACATTTCGGAGGTACTATTCCATGTAAAACTTCTCTCCAAAGAGGTGTCGCATTGCGGCACGCCGTTCGGACTCGGCTATAAAAAGGAGGCCCCTTATCATTGAGTTTAAAAATTGAATCGGACTGCACTCATTGATCGGTGAGAAGTTTGCCCCTGTTCCTTAATGGAATGTTCATGGGCAAATTTTGCATACTGTGGCACTGCTGAATCCAAATTGAGAACAAGGATGTCGTCACCCACACAAAAAACTGCACTCGAGCCCCCCTGTCGAAGAACTGGGCATGTCACCAACTTTGGCGAAGCAGAGATACTGGCAGAAGAGAGTAACTACAACCGATGTCCCTGCAGAGAGTAGGCTGAATTATAAAACAGACAAGGACATATGCTCGATATTAAGTCAAATCGGGAGATCGGTTTAAATGGGAGCTAGATCAGGTTATAGACAGATTCGGACCGTACTTGGCGCAGTTGTTAGAATTGATAACGGAATACTACATGCAAAATTTCAGCGGCTTCCCGGGGCTCAACAAGTCAAATCGGGTTTATATCGGAGCTATCGGGATCAGTTTATATGGGAGATATATCTAAATCTGAACCGATATGGTCCATTTGCAATCTCCAACGACCTACATCGATATTAAGTATCCGTGCAAAATTTTAACCAGCAAGCTTTACGCGTTCGACCTCTATTGTGATTTCGACAGACGGACGGACGAACGTCAGAACGTCGAGAGGATCAAGAATATATATTACAAACGGAATGACTAGATTAGTATACCCCCATCCTATGGTGGTGAATATGGTGGATATAGAAGCCAATTGCTTACTTTCTTTCTTTATATACCCTCCACTATAGGATGGGGATACACTAACTTCATCATTCTGTTTGTGACACACCCCGTATATTGGTCTAAAACCCTATGAAGTACATCAAATTCAGATCGCCATGACATTTTAAGTCGATCTAGCCATGTTCGTCCATCTGTCTGTCGAAAGCACGCTGACTTTTAATGGACTAGAGCTAGACGCTAGAAATTCAGCACGAATAATTTTTATTAGAGGAGGTCGGCTGGGATTGTAAATTGGCCATATGGGTCCACATTTCGATATAGCTCCCATACAAACCGATCTTTCGATTATACACCTTGATGCCAGATGTGCCGAGTCAAAAATATGCCAAGTAAGGCCTGAATTGACCTACAATCTGATATAGTACCCATATAAACCGATATCTCAATTGCACTTATTAAGTCGCTAGAGGGCACAGTGCTTGTCTAATTTGGCTGAATTTATGCACACCGACTTCTCCTATGACCTTAAACATTCCTGCCAAATATGATCTGAATCGGTCTTAATATTGATAAAGCTCTTACATATCAATATGCCCCGATATCCCGAATTTGCATCATGCTCCTATAGGACGCAACTATTATCAGATTTGGATGAAATTTTGCACAATGACTTCTATTATGGTCTCCAACATCTAAACAAAGAATGTTTCGAATCGGTTTATATCCTGTTATACCTCCGATAGCATTGGAATTTTTATCCATTATCCTTTGTTTGCCCATAGAGAAATACTTGGCAAAGAACTTCACATATGCGATCTGTTGTTTTGGGGTTTTTTCGCTGCTGCATATGTTTTAATTATCATAAGTTTTTAACACCTCTTATGGACCACAATTTTTCTTCGAGTCATTTGCGCATATGTAAATTGTTTCAACTCAGCCTTTACTGTTCATGCTTTGGGCCATTCCCATTCGTAGATGGACAAGCGTTAAATCGATTTGAAAATTTATTACAAATTTTGTTAGCTTCAGCCGCACATAAGCTTTCTCTCCTTTGGCTCAGTTAACACCACATCTGGACGAAATGGTCAAATCATAAAGTTAAGGCCAAATGCTCAGCGGAAGCTTTCATGGGTAAAGAGGCGAGACCACATAAAAGTTTTAGAAATGCAATTAGAAGTTAAGTGTTTTGTGATAATTGTTAAAGCTGGAAAGAGAAAAGGAATCAATTATATTCAAATATTTTACCATAGAAATCACTATTATTTTGCTTGAGAGATGTTCATATGAAGTGGAGTATCCGTTTTTAATACCTATAAAGTATCAGTATATCGATATCTAAAGTTCTAAGCGATTTAGGGGAGTCATTTGACGTAAAATAAGATTCAAGCAGCGAATTAAACTGGAAGTGAAATGTTAACATAGTATTGTTATGCCCACCACCATAGGAGGGGGATACACTAATCTAGTCATTCCGTTTGTAACACCTCGAAATATTGATTGAGGACCCCATAAAATATATATATTGTTGATAGTCTCGAAATTTTGATTCGAACTAACCATGTCCGTCCGTCCGTCCGTATGTCGAAATCACCATAGCGGTCGAACGCGTAATGCTAGCCGCTTGACATTTTGCACAGATACTTTATATTGATGTAGGTCGTTGGGGATTGCAAATGGGCCATATCGGTTCAGATTTGAACTTTGAGACATAAATTTTTGACCCCATGGGAGCCACAATTTTTTTTCGATTTGGCTGAAATTTAACACATAGTGTTCTGTTATGTCTTCCAATAACTGTGCCAAGTCCGATTTGGCTTGAATTTTGCGTATAGTGTTCTATTTTGAATTACAACTACTGTGCCAAGTATGGTTTAAATCTGTGTATAACCTGATATAGATCCCATATAAACCGATCTCCCGATTTGACTACTTGAGCCCCTGGAAGCCGCAATTTTTATCCGATTTGTACATGGCGTGATGTTATGACTCCTAACAACTGTGCAAAGTACGGTTCAAATCGGTCAAGAACATGATATAGTTCCCATATAAACCAATCTCCCATATTGACTTCTTGATCTATAACAAGATATAGCTCCCATATTTTAGCAGAATCAATGGTGGTGGGTTCCCAAGACTCGGTCCGGCCGAACTTAGCACGCTTTTACTTGTTATACCCTTCACCATAGGATGGGCGTATACTAATTTTTTCATTCTGTTTGTAACACCTCGAAATATGCGTCTGAGACCCCATAAAGTATATATATTCTTGATTGTCATGTCATTCTCAGTCGATGTAACCATGTCTGTCCGTCTCTCTGTCCGTCTGTCTGTCGAAAGAGTAAAACTAGCCGCTTGAAGTTTTGCACAAATACTTTTTATTAGTGTAGGTCGGTTGGGATTGTAAATAGGCCAAACGGATCCATGTTTTAATATAGCTGCCATATAAACCGATCTTAGGTCATGACTTCTTGAGCCTCTAGAGGGCGCAATTCTTATCCGATTTGACTGAAATTTTGCACGTAGTGTTTTGGCATCACTTCCAACAACTGTGTAAAATATGATTCTTGAGCCAATAGATCGCGCAATTCTCATCCGATTTGGCTGAAATTTTGCATGAGGTGTTTGTTATAACTTCCAATAACTGTGCTAAGTATGGCGCAAATCGGTACATAAACTGATATAGCTGCCATATAAACCGATATGGGAACTTGACTTCTTGAGCCTCTAGAGGACGCAATTCTCATCTGATTTGGCAGAAATTTTGTACAACGCCTTATCTCATGACTTTCAACATACATGTTCAATATGGTCTGAATCGAACAATAGCTTGATACAGCTCCCATATAAACCGATCTCCCGATTTTGGTTCCTGAGGCCCTACAAGGCGCAATTCTTATCCGAATGGACTGAAATATTACACAATGACTTCTACAATGTTCAGCATTAATTTATGGTCCGAATCGGACTATAACTTGATATTGCTCCAATAGCATAACAGTTCTCATTCAATATTCTTTGTTTGCCTAAAAAGAGATATCGCGCATAGAACTCGACAAATGCGATCCATGGTGAAGGTTATGTAAGATTCGGCCCTGCCGAACTTAGCACGCTTTTACTTGTTATTTATAAGACATGCTGCTATGAAAATCGAAATCATTATCCCCATCCATCAATAGCCGAGTCCTTATCATTGAGCATTGAAACTTGAATTGGACAGCACTCATTGATGTACAACAACTTTGTCCGTATTATTTAATAGAATGTTCAAATAGGGCAAATTTTCTTTTTTTTTAATATTTCCTGTGTGTGTTTATAAAACATGCTTTTGATATGTTGATAAACATGTGAACTATAGGGTGATGTTTTAAATTGTATTTGAATTATTCACCCCAATATGCAAAGCTTAGTTAATTCATTAAATTCACCATTAGCTAGTCATGATTCAAATGTTGGCATTAAAAATGAGGCTATTGGAACCTCAAGTCCTTGGGAATGTCTTTGTTTTATATTTAGCCAGAAGCCATTGTACCTTTAAGTTTATAATCTTGAAATTATGGGTTAGGGTTATGGGTTCCCTGGGTTTTTTTTTTTTTTTTTTTGATTATGTCTTGCCCAGGCTTTTATTATTTAGTCATCAAAGACAAGGTCCATCAAATATCCTTTAAGACTTGCCTTTTCCTTTAGTAAGGCATAAAAGAAAAACTCATTGCTGTTGTCCTTAGTTCATGGCTCTCTAAATATACTTTAAGGATAATTAAGGCCAATAACCAAAAGCCCCAAACATAGTATTAAAGGCATTTGAAGTTTTTATAATATTTGCTTAAATAATTATCCAACAAAATCGTTCTATTTCTTCCTCGCTCTGTTTGGTCAATCGTTCTATCCTTGTCAGTCACCCTGTAAACGCTTCACAATGAAGAGGTTTTTTTTTCTTCCCTCTGTTTTTGGTTGTTGGTTTGTTGGCTGATGCAAACAAAAGGATAACGCGGTTATGTATTTAAATAGTACTGTGTTTGTCCATTTTTGTCATATTTATGCCATCGACTTAATTTATCGCATTTACCCCCAAACTGGAAATTTGGTTGGAACACGCAAAAGAAACCCAAAAATGAAAAAAAAAAGAAAATTTTATAGCAGCAACGGTAAGGGTCCTAAGTATTTATTAGCCTTGTCCTGCTTACTGAAGTATGATATTTTGGTGTGTGGTTCGAAGAAAAGAAAACCTTCTTTAAAAAGTTGACAATTATGGGTCTAGCAACTTCTTTACAAAATAAATATCTGCTATATTCTGTTGTGTGAGAGTGTGTGTGTGTGTGTATTTGCCCTGTCAAAATGCCTTAAGGAGTTCATAACACATTGAGTTTGAATGTCCTTTTTCGATGGCGTGCGTTCAACTGTTTTGGGTTTTATCTTTCTTCTCTTTCTTCCCCTTTCTCTGCCCTTCTGCGTGTATGTGCGCTTGCTTTAGTGTGAGTAATGTGAGAAAATATTATTTTTTACAACGTAATTGTTTATGGCCTCTATCTTTGGCATCTTCGCCACTATTTGAGGATGACATCGAACTTTCGTTTTGTTGTTTATGTTCAACAGGATTTTGGTAGGTATGTACACTACCATCCTCTTGGTACTGGACAGGTGTTGGTGCAATATCCTGTGGCATGGGACTTTAGTTCTTGGGGGTTATAATATAATTATGCATTTGTATGCGTTAATTGGGTCAACATTTTATTACAGTTCTTGTTGGTGTTCAAGTCCGCATTTTACTTGTATTTCAAATGAGTCCTTTTTGGTGTGATGTTGACAGTTATTACCTTTGTTACATTTCGTTTACATGAACATAAAACTCTAAATGGAGTTGTTATCACTATTCAAAATCCTTTTATGTATCCCATGCAGCAGTTTTGTGGGAATTTCAAGGTACGATGCATAATTCATATAAGCTTAGAGATCTTGGGATTAAAGACTAGTTATATCGATATGCATTTGGTCAGAGTGCTGTATCACAAGCCATTGGACAAAAATTGCATATTAAACAGGTAAATAAGCATTAATTTCGGCCGGGCTGAACATAGGCTATTTATCTTCTTTATTTTGCGTCAAAATTCGCTGCACCACTTATGAACCCAAAGAAGGCAGCTATATTCGAATATGGTCTTATCTTAACCATACTCGGTAGAGGTGTAAACGGGTCCAGCACAACCCATATCTAACCTTAATTTCTCCTCTAATGAGCTCAAGAAGCTTAATCGGGAAATCGATCTACTAGAGGGATATATCGAAATATGATGCGTTCTAGACCACGTCCGGCACGGATCTAACACAATCCAATTTAAGAGAAATATGATCACAATGGGACCTATCCGCCGATTTAGGGTCTTAGGCCCATAAAAGCCACATTTATTGTCCGATTTTGCTGAAATTTGGGACAGTGAGTTGTGTTAGGCCCTTCGACAGCCTTCATTAATTTGGCCCAGATCGGTCCAGATTTGGTTATAGCTGTCATATAGACCGATCCTCCGATTTAGGGTCTTAGGCTCATAGGAGCCACAATTTGAGACAGTGTGTTGTGTTAGGCCCTTCGACATTTCTCTGCAACTTGGCCCAAATCGGTTCAGATTTGGATATATCTGCCATATAGACCAATACCATTTATACTCCGATTTCACTGAAATTTGACACAGTGACTTATGTAAGGCTTGTCGACATCCGTGTCGTATATATTTCAGATCGGTTTATTTTTAGATATAGCTACTTTACTTATTAGTATTTGGTCCAAATCGGAATATATTTCGATATAACTGCTATTGGACATAAGGTATGCAATTTTCACCAGATTTCGATGAAAGGTGGTATATATATATATACCTGAGGTGGTGGGTATCGAAAGTTCGGCCCGGCCGAACTTAACGCCTTTTTACTTGTTTTTCCGGGAAAAAAACTCGATAAATGCGATTCATGGTGGAGGGTATATTAGATTAGCACGCTTTTACTTGTTGTTTATACCCTACTCCACCACTGTGGTACAGGGTATTATAATTTTGAGCATTTGTTTGCAACGCTAAGGAGAAGAAGAGCTAGACCCATTGATAAGTATATCGATTGACTCAGAATCAATTTCTGATTCGATTTAGCCATGTCCGTCTGCCGATCTGTGAGTCCATGTATTCTTGCAATCAAATTGCAGGTCGTATTTGTTGTCCAATCATCACGAAATTTTGCACATATCACTTTTTTTGGTCCAATGACGAACGCTTGATTTGATTTCGGTAAAAATCGGTTCAGATTTAGATATACCTCCCATATATATGTATCGTCCGATTTGCACTTAAATGGCCGTAGTAACTAAAATTTTCAACCGATCTGCACAAAATTTGGCACGGACTGTTTTATTACTAATCTTAACATATCTACAAAATTTCATCAAAATCGGTTCAGATTTGGATATAGCTCCAATATATATGTATCGCCCGATTTACACTAATAAGGCTGTAATAAACACAATTTGTAACCGACCTGCATAAAATTTGGCATGAATTGGTTTGCTACTGATCTTACCATATCTGCAAAATTTCATTAAAATCTGTTATGATGCTACTGATCGGTGCTACTGATCTTAACATGCCTGCAAAATTTCATCAAAATCGGTTCAGATTTACATATACCTCCCATATATATGTATCGTCCGATTTGCACTTAAATGGCCGTAATAACTACAATTTTCAACCGATTTGCACAAAATTTGGCACGGATTGTTTTGCTACAGATCTTAACATATCTGCAAGATTTCACCAAAATTAGTTAAAATTTGGTTGTGGCACCCATACATATTTATTGCCAGATTAGCACTTATATGGCCGTAGTAACAACAATTTTCAACCGATCTGAACAAAATTTGGCTCGGATTGTATTGCTACAGATCTTAACTTATCTGACAGATTTCATCAAAATCGGTTCAAATTTGGAAGTGGCACCCATACATATTTATCGCCGGATTTGCACTTATATGTCCGAAGTAACAAAAATTTTCAAACGATCTGTTTACCCACTTTTAAACAGATTTAGATATAACTCTCATATACATATGTATTTATATGTTGCCCGAATTTATAATTGTAGGGCAGGTGTAGAGTATTATATAGTCGGCTCCGCCCGATTTTTGCCTTTCCTTACTGGTTTTTTACTACAACTATTCTTTGCCTACTTCTTTTTATTTCCATTACTGTGTATATTCTATAATACAAAATAGTATCCTGTGATTTAAAACTGATCGATGCCTTCGATCATCCAAAATCTTAAAAAATTTGTTTTATTTTCTACGCCTCAAGCGTTCAAATACTAAGACAGCGCTAATAAAATTGTTCATTATGAACAGTAAACATGCGTGATTTTTAACAATTATCACAAACCATAAAAAAGCCCCAAATACATAAAAAAAACCCCAGTAACTCCTTTGAAGTCGTCAAAGTGTGCCCTGGAGATGAGAGGCCACAGAGAATAATGGCAAGGAACAACGCCGAACACAACCCAGAATCAACTTGTCTGCGATTTTGTCTTGAAGGCCTAAATCGACTAAATTTCATGGCAATTAAAGGCAAGAAAGCCAAACCATAAAAAATTGCCCTTTATAGCCGAGGGCTTTAAAAGTGAAACCAATGATTATGAAAGCAAAAGGATTTATGAAAAAAAGTAGCTACTGAATAGAAAGGAATTTTGGCAAAAGGAATGCAAACACGCAAGAATGCCAAATTAGTTGCTGTTATATGTGGGGGAGTATTATGTATAGTATTTTTTCAGTTTTCAAAACTACGCTAAGGCATTTGAAGCTGCTATAACGGCTTCAGCTAAAAGACTGAAATAATTGAAGGGCGGAGTAATTGGCGGTTTTCTGATGGATTCCTGGCTGGTGTGTCTTTTTTTTGGGCAAGCAACAGCAGATGCAATTGCATTTTAAGATTCCACTAATGCAGCCAAAATCGTTGAGTTTGAATTTGACAAAAAAAAAAAACCCACAGCCTACTGATAAAAATGAAATTATCTCGACACGAGGGCAAGTAGCTGTTGTGCAGCTCTGTACTTAAAGTAATTTGGCTTATTAAAACATAGCCGCCAAACATAACTGAGGTCTTTGAAACCAAGCAAACTCGGCTGCTACCTTACAAACAACAGCAAATGTTGAAAAGTGGCCCTAATGATTTTGCCACGCGATCTTTTTTCTTAAACGCTACACATTCTTCTATTCTCAAATACAGGCAAGGCGAGGCAAAGATGCAGTCAAGTGTATGGATGTGGTTTGCACACACCAGCTCAAAGGTAATCGTTTGATGTCTGAGTACATTCGGTACGCTTTGGCCAAGATGATCCATTGCTGCCTTTTTGTTCATCCACCTGCAGACAATCGGAAAAAATTAATCAGCACTGTTGTAATTTTTCGTGAAGATCATTGACATCCTACATGTGTATCCACGCATAAATGCATGTCCTTTTTGCACCTTGTACGTCATATCCTTTTGACGAACGTGTGTGTCAATTGGTGCAGGCACGTGAGTGGAAATGTTACAATCAAGTGCCAATGCCATTTGTCTCTGCACTTGGGCCTTGGCTAAGGACAAGATGAGCAAATGATAAGAATCCTGCTTACTGATAACTCACGGCAATCAAAATCCCACTTTGCACTTGTCTTTCATAAAAATCCTCACATCCGTAAATGTGCTGCATCAGTTTGGAGGGCAGGCCGAACAATGTGTTTGTTGCTACTTAATTGCCGACAATTGTTTAAAGATAAGACTTGGAATTGGATCGTGCCATAAATTGTTGTTATGGAACTATTGGCCTTCTTCGCATCACAAACAAATGGAACAATTAAAAGATAACTGTCAACGGTAGAGGTAAAATGGAGACAGACATAAGGCATTTAAAAGTCATTTTGTTTTATTAGGGTCCTCTAATTCTTCCTGGAATTTTTGTAATTTTTTAACAAGACAACAACAAATTGAGTTTATACAACATATCGATTAAATATTGAAACGAATGGAAAGGTGTGTGGGTAATCAAAGCTTGACCTGACCTCACTTAAAGCGTTTTTAAGTGTTATACTCTCCACCATAGAATGGAGGTGGTACTAATTTCGACATTTCATTTGTAACCCATTGAAACGATAATTTGAGACCCAATAAAGTTTATATTCATAATCGTGTGGACATTCCCAAGTCTCTCTAGCCATGTCCATATGTTAGTAAAATTATCATAGCATTAAAACGAAAGAAGCTGAGTAGCTTGAAATTTTGCACAGTTAATTCTTATTGTTGTACAATAGTTCGTTAGGGATTGCAAATGGATATACATAAGGGTGGATCAATTTTTTAATGGACAAAACGGTTATCAAAATCCGAATCTACCATGAGTTCCAGGAAATTATACCTAAGAAACCATGGATCTAAAACAAAATCGAGCTTCGGGATTTTTTAACGTCCGTCAGTTGATATCTTTATATGGGAGCTATAACCAAATCAGAACCGATTTTGACGAAATTTAGCAGAGGCTTTCAGATGGGGAATGACACAATTTCGTGCAAATAGGTAGAAAATAGGGCGTCACTACGGTCTTTTATGTGCAAATCCGGAGATATGTATATATGTGAGCTATATCTAACACTGAACCTCCATCTTCTTTACAAAAATCGACATACGGTCAAGCAATGAGGAAAGAAAACTCGATGAGATGGACATAGACAGGGATCTTTCAGCCGTTTCGCCTGAGAAGATTAATGAGTTGTGAGTTTTTCGTTTAAAACCGGATTCTCAGCGAATTACAGTGTGCGCCAAAAAACTTACTTATCTGAATGCAATATCCCAATTTTTTTCATATAGTTTTGAAAATGACATCTGGTTAATGGCGATCCCCATTGCGCATACACTCAATAAATCGATTTTTTAAAATCGTGTCTACTCTTTGCAGCATGTTGTTATTGAGGGGTGCTATGGTCCGTGGTCGATCGATATAAACCAGGGATTTCATATAACCCAATAAAAAGAAATCGCACAGATCCAAAACTAGTGAGCGTGCCGGCCATTGGAGATCGTCTTTGGGAATTGTTGTCGCAACAAATTCATTGAGTCTCGCGCTGTGGATCCATCGTAGAGGCTTAAAAAATTAAATGATTCAATTATTTTTTTAATTAAAAATGGTAGAAATTTATATTCAATTAAAAAATAATTGAAAATTAAAAATTTTTTAATTGAAAACAATTTTATATTCTATTAAATTTTTATTTAAAATTTTTTTTGCAATTTTTTTCTGGGTTGAGACCAGAGCATGATGGCAACTGATTGGAGACAGAAACAAAGATGGGGACTTCCCGTTCCAGATGGCCCCACTATCGGCCTTCTCCCCGCCCAACTTACCCCCGAGATTTTTGTGAAATAAGTAAGTTCCGGCGCACCCTGTATGTTTCGAATCGATCAATAACCTAATGTAACTCTCATATGAACCGATATCCCGTTTTGACGCTTTGGCCTCTAGTGGGTGTAGTTCTTATCCGATTTAACTGAGACTTTGCACGTAGTGCTTTGTTACGACATCCTGAAACTTTATAATGCATGGTCCAAATCAGTTCACCACCATATATAAATCCAATATAATCTATCTGCCGATTTAACTTCATGGGCCCTTGTGCTGAAATTTTTCTGCATTTTGCCCACCATGGAAAGGTGAGTTCACTCGGAGTCTAGTCTGCCCAATTGTGATACTCTAGGGAGGAAAAGAGGTGTGGGTGAAAAAAAGAAAAGGAAAAAAAGTATAAAATGTGGAAATATAAGACGAAATTACAAGAAGGGAGTCTGGGGCAATAGCCTATACAGCACACCCGCAAATAGATGCATTCTTGGAGCATTGGTCAGCTCACATCTGAATGTCTACTCGGTGAATGCCAACCAGTGGTCCTGCTCGTCTACGCATACATGACCACGTGTGTAGGATTTCACACGCCCCCCATCAAAGCCTTTCCATCTTATCCACGTACTTGAGAAGACTTCCCTGCATTATCGCGAAATATCGGGGAAACCCCCTCCCTAAAATGGAAAATTGTATCCCTGTTGATCCGGATATGAGCAAGTCCTCGATCATTTGCTTCTCATCCTTCTCCTCATTACAACAGCTTCCGTAGTAATCATTAAAAGGAATTCGCATGTGCGCGTCCATACGGAGTATCTCACAATGTCCGGTTATAACTCTTATAATAGTACTCAGTGACCTCTTATCAAAGCCAGCGTAGAAGTCATTCATGGCTTATTCGGTCGCCTTTTCGTTTCTTAGTAAACAATCTTTATAGGGAACCCAAGTCAGAGCTATGACGGAAGTCCGGAGTCTATTCAGGGACTCCAAACATTTCGTCACGCACTTCGACTAGTTCACTGTCCACAAGCCAAAGGCCTTGGGGGCCGCCATGCTGTCCACATAGATTCAGAGTTTCGAAAACGGTAAATCCTTGCGCAAAATTTCTATAGCAGCTGTCGTTATGGCAAGAACCTCCGCCTAATAGACCGTACACTAGTCCGCAGTCTTAACGACACACCGTTGTTGAGTGTCTTGAAAAAAATCTGGGAATATCCATGTCTCATTCTCCTCAAACACTGCATACGCCTCCCACTTCTCCTCCCACCGGAAAAGCGAATCCTGAATAAATTTTCTCGAATCGATCTCGATGAAGGTAGTTTGAGACCCTCCTCAGTCTGCCCGCCGCAACTATAGTGTCCATAATTGAACCGTGACCGTATTCTCTCTCCTTTCGTGTGTCAAGTTCCCTGGTCATAATTTTGGCGGAGAGGTTCCGACTATAGACCTCTATAGGTTGCATATTCAACATTGCTTCCAAACCTACCTGCGATGTGGACCAAACGTTTGCGTGATTCCGACGCAGTTCAATCTTTGCACCTTCCTTTTTTCACAGCATTCTATCATACCAGTGCCCCATATGTCAGCACTGATCTTCATCATCTTCAGTCCCATTTCCTACCAAACATCCTACTGCAGGAGTATAAGGCGCACATCACTTTTCTACCACCTTCTCCCGTATTGCTTTTTCAAGACAGTTTCGCATCTTGAACTAGGCCCAGATATTTTGCTTACTTTGAAAACTGCAGGGTGTTCATGTCCAAAGACGGTAGTATAAGATCCGGTATCTTTTATCTCCGAATGAAGAGGAAAAGCTGTGTCTTTACTGGTTAATATCTCAATCCATTTCTTGTCGACCATTTAGAGTCAACAGTCTTTCTAGTGACCTTCCCATGTCCCCGCTGATCGGGTGGTAAGGGGAGCGCCTCATGAAGGGGTGTTTTTGTCTCTTATCTGGAAAATAGTGACAAACGAAATCGTCTTGGATCTTACATGGACGGTGTGAGAATGTTCGCATTTGAGGAAGACGCACAGTGGGAGAAAATGGAAAAAAACTAGTCAAAAATATGCAATTTGAGAACGGATTGAGATAACTCTATGAAATTTGAAATGGTTAAAGCTGAGGTGTTATCGAGATCATGTTTCAAGGCCCTACATGGTCCAGACGCCATTTGGCGCCTGAAGTTGGTAACCTCGGCATTTCGAAAAATTCTTAAGCCTCTAGAGGGCGCAAGCTTTATCCGATTGAGCTGAAATTTGCGCTATGATTTCTTCTATAACTTCTAAGCACATAACTTGATATAGCTGCCATAAATGGGAGCTGTATGGACTATGTCCTTTCAAAATATTTCAATTTGAATTATATCCATGCGAAATTGTAGCTATAAAGCTAAAATTCTCATTAACTTAGATAATTCGAATAGTAATCACTTTGTAAGATAACCGCAAAGTATTAGTAACGTATTGCCACTTGAATTCCGTTTACAATGCTTAAAGTGGTTACCATTTAAAGAGGTGTTGTTGATGTGAAAATCACTCATTTGTAAATTAATCCGATTATGAAAGAGAAAAGTCAACTATTCAAAGCCTACTTCATCTGCATCAGTCGTCAGTCAAAGCTTGTGTGCGAACGTTTAGCTTAAGCCCACTCAAGCAATCATATAGGCAACCCCTAATTGAAACGAAATGAACACGCGTAATGCCAGGCGATTACAACGAAGGATTAACACCCCACCAACCGACCGACCGACCGACCGAAAAAGTGGCAAAAGGTAGGAAGATACCAAACTTCCCACATGGATTTGTTTGGTGTTGCCAAAAAGAGGCCAGTGATAAACTAACGACACCATAAGTAGTGGTACTCTTAGGGAGATACAACGGCTTTTTGTTGAGCAGTTTATTGGCATCAACTACCATCTACCACCCCATACTCACCTCACAATGGGGGATGGGTAATTGTGTTTGATAACTTTTTTCATCGTTGGTTTTTTTGAGCAACTCAACTTCAAGGACTTTGTTTGACTTGAATGGGTGTTGACATCATCTCAAATGTTGTCAACTTTTCAATCAAAAGTGTTGCCAGTGATGGAAAAAGGTTCACACCAAAAGTCAGGCGTGTCTCTTTGCCTTTGGGAAAGGTGGACACATATCAAGGACATGTTCTCCCAGCATAACAGTCCATGACACTTGCGAGTAAGGCTGAAGCGATACAAGTTAATCCCAATGTAATATGTCTCCTCCTCCTCCCTTTGCATTTGTTTGTTGAGTGGGAGCATCCCTTTTGAACTACTTTTGGTTGGTGTTGCCCTTCATTTTGCCCCTTTTACCCTCGAGGACAGAGTTTTATCTGAACTTTGCAGGCAAAGAAACTTGCAAAACAAAGTGTATGCATGGTGAGAAGATGTTATGTTAGGGGCTTGAGTTGTATGTATGGGTGCTTAAGAGACTCAAGCTCTCCCATACACATACAATGTTCTCAAATCAAGTGTTCCACTTCGCGGCTTTGTGATGGTCTTTGTGTTTTTTCGTTTTTGAACTACAAGATTTGCATAAAAGAATGTAAATACTTTGATATATCGTAAAAAAAAAAATCAAAGCGTTTTAAAGACACATTCCCTCTTACCATAAAATCTCTTGATTTCATGTGTATATTTAGAGGATTTATATGTGATGCTGAGTTACACCAAAGGTGTTTGCCAAATAAAGTCAGTTCTTCAACATTTGCATACACTTTGTGTCAACTTATAGGAGTCATAAAAGTCGGCGTTTTTCAAACAACGATCTTAAGTGGGTTAAATGCGCATTTTAAACACTGTCTTGGATTGTTTACTGAAAATGTGTTTATTTAAAAAATATTTTGAAGATTTTTTGGGCTTTTGATTTTATGTGGTGTTAAATTCATTTTGATTTCATCTCAGATAAAAGACATCTTGAGGCCATTCACGTGTATAATGCTACTGTTATGAGTGGCTATGGAAATGTATTAGAACGCTTCTGGAACTCTTAATTGAAGATTTCAATACAAAACAATATAAACGCATTGAGTTCTGCCGCGCCGAACTTTAGATACCCATCACCACATATCTTAACAACATTTTATAAATACCAAAGGCAAAACTAGGCTTTTGCAAACCAAAGAAGTTTATTCGATAGATAGATTTATATAAAACTAGAGTCGGATTAAGACAAAATTGGAAAAGACCAAGTTGAATCAGATCGGCAACCAAATAAAAATATCGATGTTCAATATTAATCATTATTAATAAATGCTCATTTTAGAAAACTGAGACGGGAGATCGGTCTACATGACAACTTTATCTGCAAATGCAAAGTTAGTCCATGAACATTCCACTAAGAAACACGGGCAAACTTCTCACATATCAATGAGTGCAGTCCGATTCAAGTTTAAGATCAATGATAAGGGGTCTCCTTTTTATAGCCGACTCCGAACGGCGTGCCGCAGTGCGACACCTCTTTGGAGAGAAGTTATACATGGCATAGTACCTCACAAATGTTGCCAGCATAAGGAGGGGAAAACCACTGCTGAAAATTTTTCTGATGGTCTCGCCAGGATTCGAACCCAGGCGTTAAGCGTCATTGGCGGACATAGGCGGATAAGGATTTACGTTTTGCGAAAAATTTAGCGACGAAAGTTTGATTTAACAATAAAAAAGGACCTGGTGTCAAAAAAAGTACGATTATTGCCAAAAATGTATATTTTTTATAGAAACCATCAAATGCAACAAGACATTAAAACGGATTCCAGAAATCTCACTGCTAAGAATTTTAAAAAATTTTTTAGTTAGATTTTAAAAATTACTGACTTTTGACAAGCCAATTTTCCCCCAAAATAAGCCAAATTTCCACAAAACTTGTTGTAACTGGTATTAGTCGTCTACTTTACGCCAATCTAATTTACATTACGATATCTCTTTCCTAGCTCGAGCTAGAATTTGTCTAAGGCAGCTCGATTCTTGGGTATTTTTCATCGTTAATGCGAATCTGGGCACACGGAGCAGCAACAAGAACCGTTACCGTTGTATACCGTTCGAAGCCATTAATATTGGGTTGCCAAGCTTGCTTTAGAAAAAAAGTGTAAAAAAGTATATTTGATTAAAGTTCATTCTAAGTTTTATTAAAAATGCATTTACTTTCTTTTAAAAAATACGCAATGACTTTTTGGGCAACCCAATACAACTGCCAAAAGATATTTGCACTATGCTGGCAATTAGTGAACAATTCAGCTCTGACTTTATGACCAAATGTCACCGCCGAAATGTCAGTTCCTGCACCCAATAGCTACCACAATTTTCAAAAAAAAAAAAAAAAATTGAGATATCTTTTCCAATTTCACAGCAAGTAGAATTTTGGCAAATTTCGATTTCGAAAAAATGTGGGGTGGGCTCCTCGAAAATAAAATCCTGGCTACGTCCCTGGCTCCTACATAAACCGATCTTCCAAATATTCTACTTAATCCTCAACTTATCCGATTCAAGTTTTAAGCTCAGTGATAAGGGGCCTCCTTTTTATAGCCGAGTGCGAACGGCGTGCCGCAATGCGACACCTCTTTGGAGAGAAGTTTTACATGGCATAGTGCCTCACAAATGTTGCCAGCATTAGAAGGGGAAAACCACCGCTGAAAATTTTTTTCTGATGGTCTCGCCAGGATTCGAACCCAGGCGTTCAGCGTCATAAGCGGACATGCTAACCTCTGCGCTATATTCAATTTATCCCAGTTAATTTACAAAAATCACTCGTAGCATACACGAGCATATCAAAATATTCATCTGCTATAATCCTTAGTATCTTCCGATAAACGAGTATCTTTAGATATTTCCCACGAACATTATTACAATCACAATTTAATTCAATTTAATTTAATATCCCACTAATTCCCTTTCCAAATTAAAAAAGGAAACTTTGATGGCTGTTATCAAGATTTAACGATTTCTGCTTTCAATGGTTGCACAACTTGAACCAAACCAACCATGCGCCGCCATTCAATTGTTCATCCTTCCATAAAGGCATAGACATTAAAAATACAATAGCTACCATTCCAACAACCAACAAACTTACCTCCCATTCATCCAAACATCACAGCCACCCTGCTGTCCTTAGTCGTATCCTCTCAACCTACCCCCCACCCCACCCACACACACAGACAATATCCATGCAGACAATGGAAAGAGTATATTTCGTTTATCTTCACCAAACAGGCAGTCAGTCAGCCATTCATCTATCCAACCAGCCAACCAACCATTCCGGCATTCGCACATTCATTTGCTCTTAACTGAAATTTCATTTCTAAACCATTCACTCTGCCATTTCATTTTATCCAACATTATTAAATAGATTTAAACATTCTCACACTTAAATCCATCAGAAACTTAAGTGCAGAAATACACCAAGGGAAAATTATTTAGAATTTTGAATATGGTAAAATAATCGATATTCACAAAAAAGCTTATTTTTGTACCCTTCACCGTAAAATATTGGGTTGCCCAAAATTTTTCATATAGTCGGCGTTGACAAATTTTTTCACAGCTTGTGACTCTGTAATTGCATTCTTTCTTCTGTCAGTTATCAGCTGTTACTTTTAGCTTGCTTTAGAAAAAAAGTGTAAAAAAAGTATATTTGATTAAAGTTCATTTTAAGTTTTATTAAAAATGCACTTACTTTCTTTTAAAAAATGGGTAATTTTGTTGTATGAGTTATGTTTTTCGGGTTGGCATCACTGGTTGATAATTGTGTCCAATCGTCATCAGTAAAAGTATTCAGTTAACTCTGCCATTTCATCATGGAGAAACCCACAAACAAGAAATGACGAACAAATCTTTTGAACCGAATAAGTTAATTAAATAATTTAAATGGCATATAATAGACATTATGAAATAAATGTTTGAAAAGGGTTCTACGCCTTTTAGGTGCTTAGTCATAGCTTATAAAAGTCAACATTAGAGGAAAAATCGTAACTGAGTGGAGTATTTTTTTTTTTAATTTTAATTCGAAATTTATTTTTTTACTGAAATTTTAAGTTGTGAAACGCATTACTTTCAGTAGGAAAGGACAGGTATCAAGAATGCAATTGGTAAAGAAATAGTGTCACAACCCAAGAATGCCTGTGATACCTTGAGTTAAATGTAAAAAGAATAAACCATTATAGATATTGCAGCCATATAGGCATTTTTATACCCTCCACCATAAGATGGGGGGTATACTAATTTCGTCATTCTGTTTGTAACTACTCGAAATATTCGTCTGAGACCCCATAAAGTATATATATTCTTGATCGTCGCGACATTTTATGTCGATCTAGCCATGTCCGTCCGTCTGTCCGTCCGTCCGTCCGTCCGTCCGTCCGTCCGTCCGTCTGTCTGTCGAAAGCACGCTAACTTCCGAAGGAGTAAAGCTAGCCGCTTGAAATTTTGCACAAATACTTCTTATTAGTGTAGGTCGGTTGGTATTGTAAATGGGCCATATCGGTCCATGTTTTGATATAGCTGCCATATAAACCGATCTTGGGTCTTGACTTCTTGAGCCTCTAGAGTGCGCAATTCTTATCCAATTGGATTGAAATTTTGCACGACGTGTTTTGTTATGATATCCAACAACTGTGCCAAGTATGGTTCAAATCGGTCTATAACCTAATATAGCTGCCATATAAACCGATCTTGGGTCTTGACTTCTTGAGCCTCTAGAGTGCGCAATTCTTATCCAATTGGAATGACATTTTGCACGACGTGTTTTGTTATGATATCCAACAACTGTGCCAAGTATGGTTCAAATCGACCGATAACCTAATATAGCTGCCATATAAACCGATCTTGGGTCTTGACTTCTTGAGCCTCTAGAGTGCGCAA
Organism: Stomoxys calcitrans; assembly: GCF_963082655.1. Lineage (NCBI taxonomy): Eukaryota > Metazoa > Arthropoda > Insecta > Diptera > Muscidae > Stomoxys > Stomoxys calcitrans. The sequence continues at coordinate 155,267,194 of NC_081556.1, read as the reverse complement.
TGCTTATCCGATTGGAATGAAATTTTGCACGACGTGTTTTGTTATGATATCCAACATCTGTGCCAAGTATGATTCAAATCGGTCCATAACCTGATATAGCTGAAATATTAACCGATCTGGGATCTTGACTTCTTGAGCCTCTAGAGTTCGCAATTATTATCCGATTTGTCTGAAATTATGTACTACGGATCTTCTCATGACCATCAACATACGTGTTTATTATGATCTGAATCGGTCTATAGCCCGATACAGCTCCCATATAAATCGATCTCTCTATTTTACTTCTTGAGCCCCCAAAGGGCGCAATTCTTATTCGAATTGGCTGACATTTTACATAGGTCTCCAACATGTAATAATATAATAATAGCAGAGCAAATCTTTTCTTGTATCCTTTTTTACCTAAGAAGAGATGCCGGGAGAAGAACTCGGCAAATGCGATCCATGGTGGAGGGTATGTAAGATTCGGCCCGGCCGAACTTAGCACGCTTTTACTTGTTATATCTACCACCGAAGCATGTGGGTATATTCATTTTGTCATTCCGTTTGCAACACATCGAAATATCCATTTCCGACCCTATATAGTATATATATTCTTGATCAGCGTAAATATCTAAGACGATCTAGCCACGTCCGTCCGTCCGTCTGTCCATCTGTCCGACTGTCTGTTGAAATCACGCTACAGTCTTCAAAAATAGAGATATTGAGCTGAAGCTTTGCACAGATTATTTTTTTGTTCATAAGCAGGTTAAGTTCGAAGATGGGTTATATCGGACTATATCTTGATATAGCCCCCATATAGACCGATCCTCCGATTTAGGGTCATTTATTATTCGATTTTTCTGAAATCAGACCTTATTTCGATATAGCTGCTATGTGGGCATAAATTATGCATTTACAGCGGATTATGACGAAAGGTGGTTTACATATATACCCGATGTAGTGGGTATCCAAAGTTCGGCCTGGCCGAACTTAACGCCTTTTTACTTGTTTTTTTTTTAAGTTTTTTGACGTAGTAATTTTTAAAAATTTACTAACAAACATTTAAAAAAAAGGCGCACACGAAAATGTTAATTTTTGCCACCTGTTTGCTCTATCCGCCCCAATGTGCCACGGCAAATCGCTGACATTATTTATCAAAATTTATGGTCTGTGATAAATGTCGATGGAAATCCATGGTTTTATCGGAAAATGCGTAAAGCGACGAGGCTTTTTCTGGCTAAATATCGTATATATTTAGCCACAAATAAGCCATAAAGAAGCAAAACTTTTTGCCGTACAAAAATTACCGATGCATCCAGCTTTGGTTTATGGACTGGTATAACATAATACGTGTTATTCGGGAAATACAGGCCAAAATCTTCGAAAACGTGATTCAAAAATTGGACCTTACGAATGACACATTTCAATACAATCGGAGCCGGAGCCAACATGAAGTTATTTTTAACAAGTAAAAGCGCTTTATGTTAAATGGGGTCGTATCTTATATACACTCCCCCCTGAATCGCATTGCATAAGTTCATTGAATGATTTTTTCCAAAAATAGGAGCTCTATCGAGTCATGGGCCGTACTTGGCTGTTAGAAGTCATAAAAAAGTCATATAAAGTTATGGACCGTACATGCCATGGCTGTTAGTAGACACAAAAAATTACCATGTTCAAAATTTCATCCAAATCTGATCATATTTGCGCCGTCTAGATTCTTTAGAATCGAGAGATCGGTTTGTATGGGAGCTATACCAGTTAATGGACCGATTTGGACCATTTTTGGCACAGTTATTGGAAGTCATTGCAAATCATTACGTGCAAAATTTCTTTCAAATCAGATAAGAATTGCGTTTACATGGCAGCTATATATGGCAGTGACCGATTTAGACCATACTTGGCACAGTTGTTGGAACCAGAAAAAAACACTACGTACAAAAATTCAACCTAATTGGATAATAATTGCGCCTTTAAGAAGCTCAAGAATTCAATAGCCCAGCTAGCCAAACCGGATAATAATTGCGCCCTCTAGAGGCTCAAGAAGTCTAATCGGGAGATCGGTTTATATGGCGGCTATATCACATTATGGACCGAGTTACACTATACTTAGCACAGTTGTTGGGAGTCATACCAGAACACTTCTTGCAAAATTACAGCCAAATTGGATAAGAATTGTGCCCTCTGGAAGTCAAGACCCAAGGTCGGTTTGTATGGCAGCTATATCAGATTATCAACGGATTTTGACCATACCTGGCACAGTTGTCGGAAGTAATACAAATACATCACGTGCGAAATTTCAGCCACATCGGATGAGAATTGCGCCATCTAGAAGTCAAGACCCAAGATCAGTTTATATGGCAGCTATTGGTTGCCCAAAAAGTAATTGCGGATTTTTTAAAAGAAATTAAATGCATTTTTAATAAAACTTAGAATGAACTTTAATCAAATATACTTTTTTTACACTTTTTTTCTAAAGCAAGCTAAAAGTAACAGTTGATAACTGACAGAAGAAAGAATGCAATAACAGAGTCACAAGCTGTGAAAAAATTTGTCAACGCCGACTATATGAAAAATCCGCAATTACTTTTTGGGCAACCCAATATATCAAAACATGGACCGATTTGGCCCATTTACAATCTCAACCGACCTACACTAATTAGAAGTATTTCTGCAAAATTGCAAGTGCCTAGCAATACTCTTCAAGACTTAAAATGTCATGACGATCAAGAATATATATATATACTTTATGGGGTCTTAGACGCATATTTCGAGGTGTTACAAAGGGAATGACGAAATTAGTATACCCCCGCCATCTTATGGTGGAGGGTATAAAAATCACCCATTATATGAGACGTATGTTCAAATCGGAATTTTATGACATTTAGCAAAAATTTACAAATACGTAGGATATTAGACCTTGCCAAATTTTCTTGAAAACAATGCATATAGGTATGTATATAGAATACAATTTTATAGACATAGTGATAGTCCTATTAGTTCCTACTCTGAACTTATTTTGATTGCCTCCACTATAGAATGGCGAACATATTTTGAGTGTAAGTGAAACATTAACTCTACATTCAAACAACGCAACAAAAAAGAGGCGAAGATACTTTCAATTAACGAAACATTTACACTCACATAATGCCACAATGGGTGACAATTCCATTTGGCACATAGAAGCCAAAGGGAAATTAGAGACAGGCACTCGCTTTGTCTGGGGTTGGGGGCCAATGGGGTTGTGAAGAGCATTGGAAACAGCGTTAAAGCGTCAATTTCCGTTACCCTTAACGAAAGTTTATGGTTTCAGTTCACCCTGCTGGCCTTTTTTCTTACCGAAGGAAGGGAAGGCAGCAGGTGCAGGAAGTGAGAACGAATAATACATAAGCACATACAGTCGTCAGATATGGAATGAATGGGGAAGTGTTTGGCCTACTCCTGCTATATAAGCGTTTCGATTGGCCGTAACGTGGGCTGAAACGTTGCTGTAACCGAAGCCGTTATGCTGCAGCAACGCTTTTTCCTGCTACACTTTGCAGTTTCACTTTAAATGGTTAATGTGCTCGTTGTCGTTGTTGTTGTTATAGGCATTGCTCTATTTTTGTTGTTGCGTTTTGGTGTAGCGATGAATTTCGATGAACAAACGAATGTACATATGTATCTATAAGTAGAGTCGCACACACACTCACACAATATCACTTAATCATTTTAGAAGGGGAGGTCTTTCTGTGTCGCACAGTGGAACAAGATGTGTCAATTTGAAAGTGAAAAAAAATCAAGCAATTTAACGGAAATGCACAGAGTAAAAAATCTTTTCACAAAGGAGAGAGACCGACAAAATACACTTTTATTTTTAATGCTTACAAAATTAAAGGGTTAGTTCTCAAAAATATTAAAAAAACACAATTGACAAGCTGCAAATTTTTCAGGCAGCATTTTGCCGCATCAATAGATTATTTGTGAATAGCAGCTTTTTATTTTAATGAATGCCAAAAGAGAGTAAATAATGTTATTTCTCCTATTTTTTGACACCTAGTTTCGAGATGTATTTCACTACTTGATCTTTCCAACAGATTTATGGTCATTCACTTTTGCATGTGGAACAATGTTTGATTTCTAAAGGCTTCTTCTTCATTCATTCTGACAACATGACCTAACCAACGCAATCGTTGTTTTTGGCGTTTAACTGGCGTCATACAGTTCGTGGTTTAAACGAAACCGGAATTCTTCATTAATGCAGACTTCTCCATACATTTTATGAAGAATCTTTCTCTCAAACACTACCTTGTGTGATTTCACAAGTTCCCATGCCTCAAAATCGCAAAACAATACTGAATATTTCAGTGGCTTCAGTGTTTCTCTTGGTTCAGTTTCGGTCTTACTCTTGGCATCAGTCGTTGTTGAGACAGCAACGATTGAACACACACGTGGGTATACGCATCATTTTTCTATTTTCAATTCCGTACAGGGCGTTCCGAGAGTTGATACCATCCACTTGTCTTATCTCCATTTACTGCCTGACGCTCTTTCGCTCACTCTCTTTCGATTCTTTCAAAGGCTGCAGTTACTGACTCTGGTTTCCGACCTATAATATCGATATAGTCAGCATATGCGAGTAGTGCGCTATACCTATTCACATCTGCATTTCGCATAATCGTGTCTAGCTAAATATTTAAGAAATAAAATTCTTTTCTATTCTTACTGAGTAACGTAATTCTGCATTCTCAAGGTATACCAAACTCAGGCATGGCTTTTAATACCTTTGAACGTATAGAATTGTTGTAAGCGGTATTGTTGTTGACGAACAGATGGTAGGTCTCGACCAGTCCTTCTCGGGTCTTTTCCAGGATTTGGCGCAGTGTAAATAAGAGGTCTATGGTGTACTTACTGCTGCTACTATATTTCCCATGAACATTTTATTAAACAAAAGGGGATATTTCTCCTGCACCTGTATCAATGAGAGCAGTTCGATTAAAGTTTAAGCTCAATGACAAGGGGCCACCTTTTTTATGCCGAGTCCGAACCGTGCACCGCACTCTTAATGTATTGATTGGACAAAAATAGTTAGACAGAGGCATATTTGAGTGTAACACAAAAAGGTGGAGTATGGTCCAAATCGGTCTATAACTAACACAGCTCCCATATAAACCGATCTCCCGATTTAACTTCTATATTATAAACCGATTTGTCTGAAACTTTGCATGATGACATCTGCTAAAGATCTCAACAACTACCACAAGTATGGTCGAAATCGGCCAAAAGCTGATATCTGATTTGGCTGAAATTTTGCACAATGATTTTGGTGTATTCAAGAGAAATGAGGTTTCAGTTATGTTCCCATTAAGATCTTATTATATTTTGCTACCCAAACTTAAAAAAAAAATCCTTTTAGCTTACATAAACAAAATTTTTAATTCATGAAGCATTCGTTTGTTAAAAAACCTTCGAACAAAAACATCGATTATTTGAAGGAGGATCCCAATATAGAGATTTTTTCTTAAATATTCTTATTTGAAAGGTTTTTCAAAAGGTTAGTAAAAAAATTCACAATAATTTTCATTTTCGAGTTTTGCGTTTTTGTTCACCGGGGCAACACTGCGCGGCGTGCCGCATAGCAACACCACCTGGTAGAGAAGTTTTAACATGGCAGGATACTTCACATATTTAGCCAGTATTAGTAAAGGGATAACCTTCAGACAGACATGCTAACCTCTGCGCTACAGTGCTAAATTCTATGGTGGATTTACCATGTCTAATGTCGCTAATATCAATGACTTTTGATTTTAGTCTTTCACACAGTATGCTCCAGAGTATCTTGCATACGATGGGGAGGAGACTTATTGCTCTGTAGTTGGTATATAGAATATAGAATAGTAATGAATACCAGTATATGTTCTTTCCATATTCCACGCACAGTATCTGTATCTGTTACTATATTTCACTCTTTCTCTCTGCAAGAGAATGTCTTGTACCAAAGGCATCGGTTTTAAGTTTGATTCTTTAGTAAAAAATTTCGGACCTCATTCTGACTCCTGTATATCACGATTTTCTCACTTTAATGTCTTACTATTTCCCTCTTCTTACTATGGAGCAAACGTTTCCCTTCTTATTTTCGAAGTTCTGGGCCATACCGTTTGGAGCTTTCCAACGTCCAACTCCGTACAGTGTCAGATCTTGATTCCAGGTTTAGACGAGTAAGAACCTTTGCTTGTTGAGGTAATGATCGAAAAGTAGGTTCTTTCCCCGGTTGAATCGTACATCTAACACGCTGAATGAATGCCTTCCATCTATAACAACACGTTCCCAATTCTATATCGGGGGACAACCATGTGCCGAAGTCACTTTTAGAATATAAAAATCTGGTGCTGCTACCTACCATGTTTTACTCCACGGCGAAGTATTTTAAAACCACACCATTATCGGATGTTGTCTCATGTAGGCTAAACTTTCCAACTGCTGGGCCAAATATATTTTTCTTCCCTATGTTCACCTTCAAATCTCCAAGAGCGATTTTAGTATCATAGGCGGGACATCGGTTGTATTCTCTTTCTAGGCGCTCGTAAAAAATATCCTTGGTCTGTTCCGTCGAGGTATGAGCGCAAATAAGGCTGATGTTGAAGAATTTGGCCCTTATGCGGATTATGGCTAGACTTTTATCTCCCGGACTAATTCTGGTGACAAGGTGTTTCAGTCTCCGAATATCCACAAATCTACAGCCATATTCATGGAAGTACAGCACGTTACCTTTTAGTTGTATTCTGACACCTCTCCAAATTCATCGTACTTCCTGTAAACAGGTAACGTCGGCCTCGTACTTTTTAAATACTTCCGCCGATGCGTATTCTTAATTCGCAGAGTATGATCCTTTATTCGTTTGCAGACGTAATCTACCATAGTGTAATTAGTTTCAAACTTTATTCGTTTTCTCAGATTAATTGAAGTTTCTACGAGAAAGGGTTACTAGCCCAGCGCCCCAATCCCATAATAAGAGAATGCCTCTCTTAATGAAATCTGTATGGTGTTTCATTACCAATCCAAAGTAATAGTATGCAAGTGATAGCATGTGTAGGGCATGCGAGGAAGATGATGAGATGTTGGAGCATTTCCTTTGCCATTTCCCGGCTTTCGATATTATACCAGACATGAACCAACATAGGGGAATGGCATGGAAAACAATTAGGGAGTTTGTAAGTAGCACGGAATTCCTAACTTAGATTTTCTTTTTCGAGGTTACTTTTTTTGTATTTGGAGCGCACAACAAGCCGATTACTGGCTCAGGTGTCTGTTCATAGTGGCATGGGGCGAATAAATATCTGCACCCTCTATTCAACCTAACCTAAAGTAAAAGTAAAACAAATGTTGATATATTTTTAATGATCTTCTCTGAACTCCTCGAACGCTACTCAGCACCTTATTTATTTTATAAATTAAGCGTTGTAAAATATATGATAAATAAATAAATAAATATTGATATACACAGTGAAGAACAAAGTCACAACCTAAGAAATAAAGAGTCGAGGTATCCCCAATTTTTCATTATAATTTTCAATGTTGCCCACTGTGTTTCAATTGTATACCGTAGTGTTGTTTCTTTTCTTAATCTATAGCACTTTAGAGTGAGAGAGACGCACATTGTCTAAGACAACCAATCAGAAAGCGGGACATAGTTGTATATGGCGAGTGGTTGGAGTAACACTAGATGTGGTTGGTAGCAAACTGGTTTTGGCTTTAACAGCGTGAGCGTGAATATAAAACGCTTTTTAAGTAGTGAGTGGTGGTGGTGAGAGATGGACTGGTTTTCCGCTTCCGCCCCATTCAACGTAACGAAACGCATGGCATGGCTAAATGAAGACCACAACGATGGGTGGATGGAGGAACAGACAAACGGGTGGACGGACAGACACACAAGCAAACATCGCACACACAAGAAAAGCCGTAGCCTGTTTGTTGCGCTATTGTTCCACCTTCACCGAGAGAAACGATCCATCAACGAACAACGAGGGTTTTCCAAAAACTGTCACTAAATGTGGGTAGGTAGTCCAACAGAAGATTCGCTGTGTGTATGTGTGTGACTACCATGCGTCTGTGGGGAAGTGTTGGCCACCGTTTAGCAGATGATGGGGAAGTTGATGTTTAAACGTTGATGTTGTTGGTGGTGGTGTGTTTACTCCGCTTGATGGTGCTATTGGACGAATTGTTCTGGCCTGCCCGGTTTTCGTGTGTGTTTTTGTTTGTTGCTCTTTCTGTTACTTTCGGTGGCGTTACGGCTTTTTTTTTCCATTCGTCGTACACGCCGTATTTGGCTCAGCTCACTCGCGACTCTTGGCTGCAACGGTCGGTGTTACAGTAGTTGATGGTTGTGCGACCAAAGCGTACCGTATACCCTCGCCGTCGTTGTTTTTCGTTCCATTTGAAAGACCAAAAAAAAACCCCAACCAACGAACCGTAGTGAAACAAAGCGTATAAACAAAAAGAAAAAAGAATCGCAGCATAAATGGTCTAAGAAACCACAAACCCGGTAGCCAGACCCATTCACCAAGTTAGCTGTGTCTCATTAACGCGCGAGTTGTTGACATAACGAGAGCCGTTGCTCCTAATCTGACAGCGATTAAAAGTTCATTTAAATGATTTTGGCAGATTGATAATCGACGCATGTAAAAAACTGGCTAAAATTTAAAAATGTTAAGCTACATAAATTAAGAAATAAAAAAAAAAAACTGAAAGAAAGTCCCCTCACCAAAAAAAAATTTATTAAGAAATCAGAAAAACAAAAAAAGTGTCTTAGCTTAGAATCTAAACGAAAAATTTCCAAAAAAGTGTCGTGTTGAAAGCCGCATTGCCAAAGCTATAGGATATACCTTTCTTCCCTAATTAATGACTGCGGTAAGTTTACATAAGCTTCGATTCGTTTCAAATTTTGATTCATAAATTCAAATGGTATTCCGTTTCGATATCGGAACTACGACCCATTTGTTCATTTGGCCACTTGACCATGTGAACGTTCATATGTAAATTTAAACGATATCATATTTTAATTAAAAAATATCTTCCGAAATTTTTATCAATGAATTCAGTGGAGTTAATGAATGAATGGCTGGACGGACTGTATGGATGGATCGATGAATGAATAACAACATCATTACCATCATCATTATCGTCGGCATTATCATGGAACGGCGGCTACCATCTGCAATCGTACCGGGCTGTTGATCTCGCTCTCAATGAAAATCAGCCACAGCAGCAGCAGCCCGGTTTATTAATAAATAATTCAAATAAATGTTACCACTTGGATATTTATGAGAAATGTATATAAATCGGTGCCACTTGCTGCAAAGCCATTAGCATAATTTTTGTGAATGGTTGGCCAAAACACAAGCTCGCTGTTACACACTTATGAAGTTTCCAAATTGGCAAAAACAAATACCCCATCATAAGGTTTGTCAATAAAAACAATCAATGGGTGAAAATTGACTTCTTTATTGACAGACCCGCAGAGTGTGCTGCGTGCGGAATGGCATAAAGCACACATGAAAAAAATTTGCATTGAAACGCTTCTCACAACTAGATTGTCAAAGACTTTCGAATGAATGCCAATATTCCACCCTTCTTCAGTCGCATATCATAACATGATCGGTTCAGGTCATTCGCTCGAAACAGAAGTCGCCCAGAGAAAGCTGGAATATATTTCAAACACAAACGGTCTCACAAAAAATAAAAAATGAACAAAAAACTTGTGTTATAAATGTTGTATTTATTAAAAAAAAATATGCTGGTATTAATGAAAAAGTGCATTGCGGTTTAAAAAACTAAAATCAATTTTTAGAATGTTGGTTTTTTAATATAATGGAAATCATATCACTTTAATATCAAAGACTGATCAAATCTTTATAAAATTGCAATCTTCTACAAATCGAAATCTCATTGAGTTCTGAGTTCACTGGTGCAAAGAAAGACAAATTCCAAAAAATTAAAATTATGGTATGGTAACTTTTGCCTTCCCAAAAATGTTTATCCCATATGTGAGTATTTTATCAAATAATGGTTTGTTATGATTTCAACTGGGTCATTAAAAGTCAAAATACTAGCTTTAGCCAAACTGATTAGAAATTGCGTCTTCTAGTATGTCAAAAGGGAAAATCGGGAAACCGTTTTGTATATGTGGAACTTCCCAGCAAAAACTCTCATTACCAAATAACCAGAGAGGTAAGCTCATTCAAAAACTAATAACTACTTATTTTTAGGCATCGTTTCTAATTACTTTTACATGGCAATGTCCTTCCTAGGAGGAAAGTCCTGCACACATGCATACCAATAGTTCAAAAATACGTACTTATGCCTAAGCATACAAGTTGTCAAAAAATAATGACATATTATCTTAGTTGAACGTTGCTAAAAAATAACTACTTAGTCTCAAGCATATTCGCGCCATACTCCACCACGTTCTCAATTCTCAGTTTCTTTGAAGAAGACAGATTTATATTATAAATGACATTAAAACTTTAAATTCATCGCAGCCGAGAGTTGAATCAAGAACCTTCCGATTTCAAAGCAGACGCTCTACGCATTCATCCACATTACTATTGTGTGATCCTTATCCTTTCAATGTTAGCTTACAACACAAAAGCAAACTTTAACTTTATTTCATCAAAGATGGCCATGCTTTGTGTTAATGTTTGACATATTCTAATATTTAAAGACACATTGTGGCACAGAGCAGAAAATTTACAATACAAAGGTCCCAAGTTCGGATCTCGGACCAGCAAAATGATTTTCCAAATTTTTTATTTCTTTACAAATATCAACGGATTTGTGGGGAGGTAGAAGAAATTAAAAATATTTTTTATAATAATAACGTCACAGTATTTCCCTCCTAGCACTACTAAGTGGCGTCGCTTTGCGGCAAACCATTCGGACTCGCCAATAAAATGGAGGTCCCTATTATTGAGCTTAACGTTATAACGGACAGCACTCATTGGTACGAGATAATTTTGCCCGCAGTTTCTTAATGGAAACCAAACCTATTTCGTACAAGATTTTCCTTTCCAACTCTCTGAATACTGCCAGATTTTGGACGAATTCGGTTCAGATTTAGATGTAGCTCAAACTATTTGGATTTGGACAAATATGGCATTAATATGGTCGTTTGTTAACCGATTCTCACGAAACTTGGCACAAAGTAGTCTCATACGACTTCCGGCATCGCTGTTAATATTCATAGAAATCGGTTCAAGTTAGGTTAGGTTAGATAAAAACCAGTAAGGAAGGGCAAAAGTCGGGCGGTGCCGAATGTATAATACCCTACACCTTCCTTATAAGTACAATGTGGGAGCTATATCCAATTCTGAACCAATTTTGATGGACCTCAGCGAGCGAATATGTTCAAACTGTAATAACTACGGTTGACAAATGGCAACATTATTCCAAATTACCCAAAATCTGACGACAACATATATATGGGAGCTATATCTAATTCTGAACCGATTTCGAGCAAACTTCTCAGATAATGTGGTTGTCCTCGAGGAAAGCATTTTCATTTGGCATTTGAAATTTTGACAAGATGGGTCAATAAATGCGCTTGCAGTGGCTCTAGGAGTGAAAATCGGACGATATATATGTTAGAGCTATATCTAAATCTGAACTGATTTCCATGAAATTCACCTGTAATGCCAAATTTCAATAGAATCGGTTAACAAATGACCATTTTATTGCATTATTACTGAAAATCGGACGAACATATATATGGGAGCTATATCCAAATCTGAACCGATTTTTTTCAATATCAATAGGCTTCATCTCTAGGCCGAAAAACATGCCTGCACCAAATTTGAAGACGATAGGATGAAAACTGCGACCTGTACTTTGCACAAAAATTAACATGGACAGTCAGACAGACAGGCGGACATAGCTAAATCGAATCAGAAAGTGATTCTTAGTCGATCGGTATACTTGGGTCAATGGGTCTATCTCTATTCCTTTTGGGAGTTACAAACAAATGCATTGAGTTATTATACCCGGAATGGGTAAGTAGGGTATAAAGAGGGTGCAGGTATAAATCCATCCCCTGCCACTGCGGCTTGTTGTGCGCTATATATACAAAAAAGTAACATCGCAAAAGAAAGAAAAATAATTCCTTGCTACTTACAAAATCTTTACCATAATACGGTCCTGCAGGCGGAGATCCGGGCGACCACGGAATGCGTGAAGTGGTGTGGTGCTAACGCGAAGACGTCGAGTGTGAACATATTTACCAACAGCAAAATTGCCATAAGGGCAATAACAACCAGGACGGTAAGGTCACGAACAGCAGTGTAAGAAAGAGATTAACGCCTTCTCTGAGGATGGCAAAATCCGCATCGTTTGGGTGCCGGGCCATAACAGAGTAAGGGCAAATGTAAGGGCAGACGATTTGGCTGTGCAGGCCAGAGGACAGCCGCCATTAAACTTGGTTAACCCGAAGCCTTTCGGGTCGAAGCAGTCCGAGTTAAGGGAGTGGGCGACGAATGCGCAGGACGGCGAAAATCCTATGGGGGGATCCAGATCGTGAAAAGACGAGAAAGGAAGCAAAATGGTGGTCAGTATAGCTATTGGTATCATAACGGTACCCATAGGACAACGAGCTCACTTATGTAAAATCGGTGCGGAAAATGATAGCATGTATAGGGCATGCGGGGAAGATGATGAGACGATAGAGCATGGAGCCGACTGTATCATACCGTACACCTACCCTGTAAGTACAAAGTGGGACCTATATCTAATTCTGAATCAATTTGATGGACCTCGGCGGATGTTTTCGATGGGTTATTAATCAGTAACAAATTTCTAGGAAATATGTTCAAACTCTAATGACTACGGTTGACAAACATTACCCAATTACCCAAAATCTGACGAACATATATATGGGAGCTATATTATAATCTAAACCGATTTCGATAAAACTTCTTAGACATTATAGTAGACGTCGAGGAAAGCGTTGTGCAAAATTTTGGCAAGATTGGTCAATAAATGCGCTTCCAGTAATGTAGAAGTGAAAATCGAGCAAAATAGATATATGGCAGCAATATCTAAATCTGAACCGATTTCTATGAATACTATATCGATCCATGTTTTGATATAGCTGTCATATAAAAAAATCTACCGATTAGACTTCTTGAGCTTTTAGAGGGCGCAATTTTTATCCGATATGGCTGAAATTTTCCACATATTATTTTGGTATGACATACAACAACTGTGGGAAGCATGGATTATATCAGAACATATCCTGATATATCTGCCATATAAACCGAAGTAAGGTTTGGGACTTCTTGGGACTTCTAGAGCTTATTGGGGGCGAAATTCTTATCCTTTGGCTGAAATCTTGCACATGTCGTTTTGGTATGACATTTAACAACTGGGCAAGTATGGTCTAAAACATTCCATAACCTTAAATATCTGCCATATAAATCGATCTTGAGTCTTGACTTCTTGAGCTTCTTATTCGATTTGGCTGAAATTTTGCATGATGTTTTTTTATGACTTCCTACAACTGTGCCAAGTATCGTCTAAATCAGTCTATAACCTGATATAGCCGCGTATAAATCGATCACCTAATTTGACTTATTGAGTCCTGGATGACGCAATTCTTATCCGATTTGGCTGAAATTTTGCACGAGGTGTTTCGTTATGACTTTCAACAACTGTGCGAAGTAAGGTCTAAATCGGTTCATAACCTGACATAGCTGGCATATAAACTGATCTCCCAATTTGACTTTCTGCGCCTCTTGAAGACGCAACTAATATTCGATTTGCCTGAAATTTTGGAGGTGATATTTTTATATGACTTGTACGGTATGACAAGAACGGTCCATATCGGTCAATAACTTGATACAGCTCATATATATTTGAAAATGTCTTTCAAAGAACTTGAAAAATGTGATCCATGGTAGAGAGTATATAACATTCGGCCCGGTCGAACTTAGCACGCTTTTACTTGTTTTTTTATTTTTTTAGGGGAAAATCATGTGTAGGAAATCTATAGTATGTGCAGAAAAATAAGCAGCGCGCGAGCCGAACAATGAAAATAAAACACTACCACGCCGAAGCAGTGTAACAGCAAAGCACATAAGATGGATGGTTTTTTGTTTTGCATGAATTATATTGTTGTTGTTGTTGTTGTTGTTATATGTTGGCTTGCAAAGCTAGTGCCTCGCAACCACAAATTCTTATTTGGGTCGTTGAGATTCAAAATAAATTGTGGCACGAAAATTAACAAATTTTGTCCTCGTTTTTTCGACAAAAGTTGTTGTTTTTGAAAATTGTATTTTATATGTGTAGGTTTTTACAGAAAACTGTCATTAAATCGTATCGTGTAATCCATAATAGTCAACCAATCCCAAAAAAAAAATCCGACGGACTCTTTTCTGTGTCAAAACACAAACAAAAATCAAACACACGACACAAGACACAACAAAGACAACAGTATTGAAGCAGAGTTCTTTCAGCCCATTTCGTTAGCATTTAATTACAATTGCTATTAAAATTGTGTGAAATTGTCCTGATGCAGCGACATGTCGCTACGACTTTGCTCCTAGAACTCAATACCACTTGTACGGAATATGTTCGCATTATCTTCGTCATAATTTTTTTTATAGTGCGTTTCGACAGTTGTCTCAAAATTCGAAATCAGTACAAGGCTTTAGGAACTTAAATTTTTCAAACTTTTTTATTAAATTTTTGTTCTTTGTAAAATTTATGACTTTTGACAGGTAAATTTTTCCCCATTTTTTTTGTCAACCCCCTCGACATTTATTTGTTAATATAAGAATATATATATACAATATATATATCAATACACGTTGGTTTTAATCCCTTCGACATACTTGTTTTTTTTTTTTAAATTTTAGGTTTTAACGTCAATCGTAATGGAAGTTTCATTAGAATCATTTGAAAGGGAAAACTATTTGGTTTCTATAAAATCGGAATTTATTTAATTAGTCAAAGTTGAGCAAGTTAGGCTTAAATTGTAGCCATTAATGATTTTTTTCCAGATGATCAGCCTTTCCACCTACCCCCACCTCCTATAGACAAATAATATATTGAACCTCAACTAATCTCAATGATTCGATTTGTAAATGTTTAAATTAAGCAAATCGTTTTAATTCTATTAATCACTTCAACTCAGCTCAACAACTGATCTAAACTCAACATCAACAACAGCATTGTCATGCGAGAATTGGTAGTAGTAACATGCTTAACGCTGCTCTCCAGTTCATTGACAAATCCACCGTCAACTCTATTAAAGGGGGAGAGCTTTAAAGAGCCATTTAATCGGTTAAACTTCAAAGACACCACACGATCTAATTATGTGGAACACCATACACGTATCGACTTTGTCATTTTCAAAATTGAAATTCATTAATAAGCAAATAGAGCTATAGGAGATGTGCCAGAGGTAACAGAGTTCCCCCTTGTTTTTGGGCCAGCAAACGTTAACAACATTATCATTTTCATGTGGTTTATTAGACCGGAACGAGTTGTTTGTTAGTTGCTAGAGATTAGGAAAATAAAATTTGTTAAAAATCAAAACCAGCTATACAAGCAATAGTGAGGTTTAGACAAATTTTTAGTCAGTAATAGAAAATTTCTGTGACATATTTAAAATTTTGAAATTTTTACCTTTAGAGAAAACTTCCCTATTAATTTTTGAGAAAATTTCTCTGAAATTTTGTCTTAAGAGAAAATGGCACTAAAATTTTGCATTTAGTGAAAATTTTACGTAAATTTTGTTTCCGAGAAATTGCACTCAAATGTTGTCTATGCAAAATTTCATTGAGATTCCATTGCAGGATATTGTCCGGCTTTAGACCACTGTTTAATGCTTGAATAGAATGCAAAGAATAGTATAGCAAAAAACCTTTAAAAGTTAGCAAAAAGTGTGTTGTTGCTAGAAGCATTTGACTGGTTTCTTGTATCGCGATTTCCTTTTCGACCGAGAAAAATATTCAGCAGGAGATGTCAAATGGATCATGGTGCTTTACCACCATCCCAACTAGAGTAAGTTGTAAGTCACACAACTTTCACTAAAATTTTCTCTTTAAGCCTAGTACTGACTTTGATTTTTCACCCGATCAACTGTCAAAACGCATTATAAACAAGTAAGGACGGGCTAAAGTCGGGTGAAGCCGATCTTTTGATACCCTGCATAACATTGGATAGGCAAGCTAAGTCGTCGAAATTAAAATTTGCTTGAATTTGATATGTAGCATTTCGATCAAAATCCGTACATATTGTAAGAGCCACAGAGTAAATCGTTGTGTAAATTTTTAAGAAAATTCGGGAAAATCGGGAAATGCATATATATGGGAGCAATATCTTAAACTGAACAAATTTCTATGAAATTCATCAGTCATCAGAAGAGTTATAAGAGAAACCTTTGTGCCAAATTTTGTAAAGATCGGTTAAATTATTGAGTCTTATTCAAAATCGGACGAAAATATATATGGGAGCTATATCTTAATCTGAATTTCTAATAAATTCAATAGTAATACAGTGAATCATAAGCGAATCCTTTGTGCCAACTGTCGTGAGAATCGGTTAACAAGTGACCAAATTATTGCAATACTAATCCAAACCGTACGAACAAAATGTCGAGACTTATAAGAAAATCACTCATGCAAAATTTGGTTAGAATCGCTTTACATATGACGATGTAATTGCAATTCTGATCCAAAACGGACGAACATATATATGGGAGCTACATCTAAATCTGCGCCGATTTCTATGAAATCAACCAATGATGACGAAACTTATAAGAAAATCCCTCGTGAAAAAATTTAGTGAGAATCGGTTTACAAAAGATGATGTAATTTCAATTTTAGTCCAAATCGGACGAACATATATATGGGAGCTTTAACCAAATCTGAACCGATTTTTTCCAATTTCAATACGCTTCGTCTCTATAGAAATACTTGTGCCAAATTTGAAGACGATCAGATGAAAATTGCGACCTGTACTTTTTCAACAAAATAACATGGACAGACAGACGGACAAAGCTAATTCGAATCAGAGAGTAATTCTGAATCGATGGGTATACTTATCAATGGGTCTATCTCTTTTCCTTCTAGGTGTTACAAACAAATTAACTAAGTTATAATACCATGTACCACAGTTTTGACAAAAAAAAAATGTGAAAACATTCCGTAGAAGTAGTTCAAATGGGCAAAAAAGTAGCGCCGTGTCGCTGCGTCAGTACAAATTTCGTTTGAATTAATTGCAAATTTATATAAATGTTTACGAAATGGCCACTAATCAACTCTGCTTCAATGCGTTTGTCTTCGTTGTGTGTTGTTGTTTGACTTTTGTTTGTGTTCTGGCGAAAAATAGAGTCGCTTAAATTGTTCGCTGCGAATGACATCAGTACTAGGCTTAAGGAAAGTTTCACTGCAATTTCGTCTTTGAAAATTTTTCAATGGAATTTTTCGGATGGGAATATTTTGTTGCAATTTTCGGAAGAGGAAATTTCGCTTAAATGTTTCGACAGTGAAAAATTCACTAAATCTTTGGAAAAAGAAATTCTCTTAAATTTTCAACAAAAAATGTCTAACATTTTACGAAAGGCGAAAATTTCTCTAAAATTATAATAAATTTCTTTTGCTGAAATTATGTCTTAGCAAAAATTTTTTCAAAAATCTTGTGGTTATCAGAAATTTTGTCTTAGGTGAAAATTTCACTGAAATTTTGTCATAGAGAAAAATTTTACTGAAATTTTTTCTCAGAGAAAAATTTCACTGAAATTTTTTCTCAGAGAAAAATTTCACTGAACTTTTGTCATAGAGAAAAATTTCACTGACATTTTGTCATAGAAAAAAATTTCACTGACATTTTTTCTCAAAAATAAAATTTGTTGAAATTTTGTCCACAGAAAATATTCAACTAAAATAATTTTTAAGAGAAAATTTTGTTTTTCGAAAAAATTTAGCTCAATGATTTTTAGAGGAAACTTTTACTTGAGTTCTGTCTTCAAAAAATTACACAAATTTTTTTAGTGAAAATTTTGTCTGTAGAAAAAGTTTCCATGAAATCTTGTCTATTCTACTGAAAAATTGGCTAAACTTTTCTCTTTAGAGAAAATTTCGCTGAAAATTTGTCTTTGGAGGAAATTTCACTACAATTTCAACTTTGATTTTTGAAAGGAAATTAAACTAATATAGTGCCTTTGGAGAAACTCTACTGAAATATTGTCAATATAGTTTTGGGAAAAAATATTTCACTAAATTGAGCTTTAACAGCAATATTCTTAGATTTTGACTTTAGTGAACATTATGCTAAAATACATAAGTCTTTGGAAACAATTTCGCTAAAATTTTTCTTCTTTAGAGAAAATTTCTCAAAAAGTTTGCTTAAGAAAATATTTCATTCAAATTAAGTATCCCAGAATCGGCTCTGCGAAACCATAAAAATCGCAGGCGCTTCTTGATTTAACATTCTTGGTTCTGCATTCGTTCTGCCCAATAATCTGAAATTCTACGTTGCAGTCTAATAAACTCCCCCTATTCTTCACATTTCCTGTTACACTTGAAGACACGGGCAACAACGGTAGCGGTAACCCAGTCTTAGTCTGAGAACAACAATCGATGAAATATGCAAATCTCCACTATGACATATCAATTAGTAAAATTGAATTGGAATCAAATCGATATAAAATTGAATCAATTCGATACGATTCCATTTACAGAGGAAGCGACGGTGAGGGAGAGAACAGTAGTGAATACAAACCGTAAGATATTGCCATGGAAATATCATAATATTGGAAAACAAATGCATTCAATTGTTGACCCCCCTCACATTTTGGGTCACGGGAAGTCTTGTTGTAGCTTCTGTTTTGGTTTTGGCTTTTCACGTTCGTCTTTCTACTTGGCCTCTTTGACAAAGCCGACGGCAGCTCCCAACAACGAAAAACAGCCCATAAACGTTTCAATTTCAGCCGAGACGAATGGAATCACAAAAAAAGGTAGAAAAATTGATCATAAAAATCAATTTTCATATAATTATTCATTGGATTGATTAACTCATTTGAATACCCTCAACCTGTGTTGAGGTTTGGTGGTTGGTGGTTTTTGTTTGACTAGTGCAAGACTTATCCCAACTTGGTCAAAGTTTAGCTCTGCTCAGGCCCATTGTCACCCAGATGTTGAATTGAGGCGGCGGATTTGTAGATATGGAAGTTAAGAGCTCAGCAACAGCAGCTGCAGCTGCTGACTGTTAATTTTGGTAGAGGCTCTATGATTATTGTGGAACGACTTAATTAACAATAAAAGTGGAACTGATTTTGTGTTGGTTTTGTTTTTTTTTTTTAAGAAAAATTAGCTGAACGTCTGCTGACCGGATGGCCACTGGCCAGCTTGCTAGTTTACTGGATAATCGTAAAATGAGAAATTAAATGTTAAAAATCTATTTCGGGTACTTTTGCTTATGGTCCCAGTCCAACCAAAAAAAAACCAACGAAAGAAAAAAGTTTGCCTCTTATTTATTTGCATATGAACTTCACTCACCGCTCGAAAGTCAGACAGAGATGAAAAATAAAAAGAAATTTACATATATCATAAAATTTTATTATTTGTGTGCTTGTGCTTTTTTCGAAAGGCTCGCTGTATAGCCAAGTCGATTGACTTGAATATTTTCTCCATGTGTCTCCGCTCATATGTTACCCATATCGTGGGAATTTGAAAGAAATTTTCATTTCGTTTTGAGCTATTTTGGTTTTCTTCGAAAATGCATTAAAATTAATTTAAAATATTTTGAAATTTGTTTTTTTTGTTGTTTTCATTTCATTTTCATTTCGTTATAAAGTGCATTTGCTACAGATTAGAGTTTTGAGATATTAGACAGTAAGTAAAAGTGTAACAACAGTGGGAGATTTGGGGAAAATATTTAAACTGATGAATTAAGCTCATGCGCGGGGGCGATATTAAGAACAAATTATGAAAATGTTAAATCGTGTGATAAAATTTAATCTTAAATTTAAGGGTAAGGGCCAAAACTTGGATGCCCACCATGAAAACATGTGCTTAATATTAACTACTTTAGGAAGGCTGACACGAAGTGTTGCCAAGTTCACACATGTATCTGTTTCATTGACAGCTCATTATAATGTGCACAAGCCACCAAAAACCATTTGATTCTGAATTTATTTAAAAAGAATGTTATTCAGGGTGGAGTGTGATTGCGATATATTTGGATGGAAAATCACAATCGGCTCTTGATGGCGAACTCAAACACCTCAATGTGAACAAAATGACAGTATATCGCAACATAAATCACTATATTGAGACTACTAGCGTTTCAAATCGCCATTGTGGTGGCCCAAAAACAACAACAACAACAACACCTACCGTAATAGGTAACCAAAATATATACCTAAAATGGTTCGGTGAGTAAAGGCTCGGATTCACACTGAAGCGAAAAAGTTAGACTCGAAAAACCAAAGGAGGAGGATTTGTAAACTCCTAAAATGACAGCGTTTATACTGAAAAAAAAAGTTGGCGCAAAAATTAAAGATTTTTCCTAATTTGTAATATTTTAGCAATAAAAACGAGCCAAAGCAGCAAAACTTCAAAATAAAGATGCTATCTTTAAATTTAATTTCCTATCAAATATTCATCACTGATTGATTCTTATTCTACTTCATAGATAACTACCCAATTATTAGTTCTTTAAAAATGCTTTTTTTCTACCTTAGCATCTTAACCTAAAAAATTAAGCATTTAAAGAGGCTCCTATTTGTAAGTCTATTTTGCGTCTTTAACTACGGTTCATTGTTGTTTTGCCAATATGTCAAGTTAAAGATTCATTAAATCATTTGGTGAAAATATTTTTCACCGAAGCGAATGTTCCCTTAAAATGTTAAGATTGCTAATCTTTGGCTCGAATCTCGCAATTAGAAAAAAACATTTTTTTCAGTGATTTAACCCTGGACATTCATTCTTCTTCAAGCAAAAGTAGGATGACTTTCCAGCGTTAACCGGGCGCACATACCTTAACTTGAGCCTACGAACGGATACCCGATGTAATTTTCCATCTCATGTGATGGTATGGGCAGTTGGGATGGCGGTTATCTTAAAACAATTTGGAAGCTGCTGTAGAGTCGTGGCCTTGCAAATATTTTGGTTGTAGGCCTTGGGTGTACCAACAAGACTCGTCACCGTCCAATGAGGCAGGCACTTGTAAACCAAAAATGGCTAAAAAATCATGTTCCGCTCTTCATTTCGTCCCCATTTGTAAACCAAGAAGGGCTAAAAAATCATGTTCCGGAATAGATTAAGACAGCTAAATTTCTTCCACACATTTTTATACCCTCCAACATATTATAACCTCCATCATAGGATGAGGATATACTAATTTTCTCGGACTATATCTTTCTATATTACCCATATAAATATCGTGACAAGCCACTTATTTTATCCAATTTGGCTAAAACTTGCAACAGTGATTTGAATAAAATCTCTGGACATCTGTGCTTAATATGATTCAGATCGGACCATATTTGGATATAGCTGCCATATAGACCAATCCTGCGATTTATGGTCTTGACCCCATAAAAGAGGCATTTATTACACGAGTTGGATGAGATTTGAAGCAGTTAAATGTATTAGAATTATATTATATTCCAGATAGGACCATATTTGAATAAAGCTGTTGTGAAGACTAATATGGAGAATGATCATCTTGAGTTGTTTTTCAACCAATTTCGACGAAAACTGGATAAGTGCGATAGTATATTTATGGCGTTTAATACCCAAAGTTCGGCCTGGACGAATTTAATTTATATTTAATTGTTTGATGAACGTCTTTCACCAATTTCGGTATATAATTTAATAATTAACGGAGTTATAAGGTCGAAAAAGACAATTTTCTTCAGATCTTCCCTCTTGCAAAGAAATCACGTTAATCGGTTCATTAGTTCAAAAGTTATAGCTTTAAATGTAGGAGAGTTGAAAGGTGGTCAAATGTAACACCCTGTATTCGTGTAGTGAGCCACTTACATACATTAACGGAAAGGTTTTGTCCTCCTCTACTAATGTCTAGAACTTTTGTACCGCTCGAACACCCGATGAACGTTTTTGGCGGTCCCCTGGCATCTCATCAATTAGATATGACAATCGAAATGTTCGTGTATCGAAGGGTTAAATTTAGCTTCCATACATATTTTCGCTGGATTTTGACTTAAGAATTAAATAACTTGGACTTTTCTTAGCCGATTAAATTTGATATGAAGGATTCCCTCCGACCTCTGGTGAGTTTTATTGAAATGTATGCTGATTTAGATTTGACTTAAATTTTGTACAAAGTCTTCTCATATGACCTTCTATATAATTGTCACCTGCAAACGCATTTTTCAACCGATTTTCTAAAAATTTTGCACTACGCTTTTTTTAAAACTCCCACAATATGTACGTTAAATTGCAAATTATGCCCATGAACATTCCACTAAGGAACAATACATGTACGTATTTTCGTCAAAATTCGTCATTTCAAACGTCAATCAATTTCAATTTTAATTTTGACGAAGAACGACGCACCTCAATGTGGTGTAGGGTGACAAAAGATTGGTTTTACCCGACTTTAGCCCATCCTTACGATTTGTATTTTAAAACAATAAATAAATGTTTCACACAAAAAAAATTTTGAATTGGTATCACTTTGTGTCAGATACCCTGTAGTATTAAGACAGTTTAATGCGCAGCTTTGTGTTGAAGCTTATATTACTTCTTGAACACCCACACTTTCTCTCGATAATCAAGTTCGGTCAAATTTTTCAAAACTTCCCCGGCACACATCCAAAGAAGTAACTAAACAGAAACCTTTTGTCGACATTTATAGGGTTGCGCACAAAAGGTTTCGCTGTTGCTCCTGCAGATTTACGCCCTGTAGGTAAGCACCCCGGTAGCTTAGTTGGTATGAAGTTCGGATTACCAGTACGGCAGTCGTGTGATCTATTTCTCTCACAGGCTTTGAGAGAGTAGCTACGTGCAATTAGAATAGCCAAAATTAGTCCAAATGATTCTGACTTCGTACTGTCATGTGAAGCCAAACTAAAAGATAGGCTTATAAGGCAGCTACTTTAGAAGTTATAACAGAATCGAAATGCTAAATAAGCAACTTTTCATACCAACTTAAAATATGTTTGCTAAATTTGAATTATTTCCCATTTTCTTTAATACTTATAAACAAGTGGTACATTAACTGGATGGGCAACACCTTTAAAGCTAAATTACAAGCATTAAACAATTCATTAAAGCTACCCACTTCTCTATTATATCATTTTTTTCTAACTACCTTTAGCTGCCCGCTTAGCCAAAAATTAAAGTTGAGGCTATTTTTTTCTTCGCTGCGATTTCCTTGCGTTTTTCCACCAACATTCCATGTATTCCAAATACATTTAATTAAATGTTATCAACATTCTAATAGGACTTAATTTACATGCTTAACCACCAAGTGGCCAACTATGGTCTCTCACACATTGGTGGTTGCCTGGTAGCTACTACCATAAAAAAGGAACTGCCAACTAAAAAGTCCGTTTTATTTCTTTGCCTGTGGAGGTTTGTACAACTTAATTGTTGCCCTTTGTTGTAGTTAAATACACACTTTTGGCTCTGTGCTTCCCCTGTGACCCTTTTATTAATAAGCTCAGTTTTGAATTAGAAAAAAGAAAACAGATACAGGTTTGAGGGCACACTTTTTTTTGGGCATTAGTTTTGGAGCTTTGCGTTTTTATTAACTATTTATAACCTGAAAAACGAAATCTTAACGGAGTTTTTCTACGCTGACCTTTAACGGCCTTCCTGGCTTAGGAAAGGGGAAGGAGATTTCAGTGTAAGGAGTGCGAGGGAGGTACTGTAAGGGATGGGGGGGGGGGGTACTGTGAAGTGAATGCCTTCAATGATTTGAAATGAAATAAAATTTATAGGATTTTCATGCATGTTGACAGGCGTTGCACTATAAAACCATTCGAAATGGAACGGAAACGGAAGTAATTCGGTGGGCTTTCATAGGAAAATGTGAACAAATTTGCATATCTCTCAGATTTCTTTGCACAAAGCACCTGGAAGCGAAGCAAACTTGTCGCCAAAAATCTAAGAAAAGCCAAATAAACATGAGCTTTATGGTTCTTGTTTTCTCTTGTCAGAAAATTAAGGACCCCGCCTCAGCTCCTGTGTGATCAAATGCGGTGTAACGAAATTTGCATAATTTGCCTTTTTATTACACATCAACGGCATGCAATGGCCAAAATACTGTTAGGGTTGTTTGCCCCATAAATCATAGATCTGTAGTGCTTTGTGGTAAGCAAAACATATGAGGGCAGATAGGAGGTAATGACGCAAATAGTTTGACGAAAAAACCTTCAACGACTTCCATACAAAAGCTCTTTAAATTTTAGTAAGAACAAATAAAAGCGTGCTAAGTTCGGCCGGGCCGAATCTTATATACCCTCCACCATGGATCGCATTTGTCGAGTTCTATCCCGGTATCTCTTTTTAGATAAACAAAGGATAAAAGAAAAGAATTGCTTTGTACGTTGAATTGAATGTTGGAGACCACATTAAAAGTATATATGTAAAATTTCAGCCAAATCGATTAAGAATTGGGCCTTTTAGGGGCTCAAGAAGTAAAATAGGTTTATAGGGGAGCTGTATCAGGCTAAAGATCGATTCAGATCATATTTGACACGTATGCTGGAGGTCATGGAAGAAGCCGGTGTAAAAATTTTCAACCAAATCGGAAAATAATTAGGCCTTCTTAAGGCTCAAGAAGTCAAAATCCCAAATCGGTTTATATGGCAGCTATATCAGGTTATAGATTGATTTGAACCATATTTGGCACAGTTGTTGTAAGTCATAATAAAACAACTCATGCAAAATTTCAGCCAAATCGGATAGGAATTGCGCCCTCTAGTGGGTAAAGAAGTCCAGATTCAAGATCGGTTTATATGGCAGCTATATTAGATTACAGACCGATTAAAACCATAATCCAAACTCTTGCTGGAAATTATAACAAAACACCCCATGCAAAATTTCAGCGAAATCGGATAAGAATTGCGCCTCTATTGGCTCAAGAAGTCAAGACCCCACATCGGTTTATATGACAGCTATATCAGGTTTTAGACCGATTTAAACCATACTGAACACAGTTATTGGAAATCAAAACAACACACCTCATGCAAAATTTCAGACAAATCGGATAAAAATTGCGTCCTCTAGTGGCTCAAGAAGTCAAGATCCCAAATCGGTTTATATGGCAGCTACATCAAAACATGGACCGATATGGGCCATTTACAATCCCAACCGACCTACACTAATAAAAAGTATTTGTACAAAATTTCAAGCGGCTAGCTTTACTCCTTCGAAAGTTAGCGTGCTTTCGACAGACAGACGGACGGTACACTATTTGGCAGAAATTTTGTACAACGGCTTCTCTCATGACCTACAATATACGTTTTTAATATGGTCTGAATCGATCAATACAGCTGCCATATAAACCGATCTCCCGATTTTACTTCTTGAGCCACTAGAAGGCACAATTTTTGGCCGAAATTTCGCATGAAATGTTTTATTATGACTTCCAACAACTGTGCTGATTATGGTTTAAATCGGTCCATTACCTGATATAGCTGTCATATAAATCAATCTGGGATCTTGACTTCTTGAGCCTCAACAGGGAGCAATTTCTATCCGATTGAGCTGATATATTGGATGACGTGTTTTGTTATGACTTCCAACAACTGTATTAAGAATGGTTCAAATCGTTCCATAACCTGATATAAATGCCATATAAACCGATCTGGAATTTTGACTTCTTGAGCCTCTAGAGGACGCGATTATTATTCAATATGGCTGAAATTTTGCATGAGCTTTTGCATATAGCTTCCATATTAACCGATATGGGGTCTTGACTTCTTGAGCCACTAGAGGGCGCAATTATTATCCGAATTAGGTTAAATTTTGTACCACGGTTTCTCTTATGACCATTAACATACGTGGCGAAAATGGAATGAATCGGTTTATAGCCTAATGCAGCTCCCCTCTAAACCAATCTCCCTATTTTCCTCTTCAGCCACTAAAGTGCGGAATTGTTACTAGATTTGGGTGAAATTTTACACAACGACTTTGGTCTCCAATATTCAGTTCCATTATGGTCCGAAATTAACCATAACTTGATATTGTTCCAATAACATAGCAATTCTTTTCTTTTATCCTTTGTTTGCCTAAAAAGAGATACCGAGGCAAGAGCTCGACAAATGCGATTCATGGAGGAGGGTATATAAGATTCGGTCCGGCCGAACTTAACACGCTTTTATTTGTGATCAATACTAAGGTTATAATAATAATTTTTCTATTATTACAAATAAGTGCTTATTCTTGAGCTTCATCGAATGTTGTATGTAATGACTACTACCGGTAACACAGATGGTATTCCTTTTGATAACTTGTTATACTTCAGCAGCTAATAAATCTATGGATTATAAGTTATCCATTATTTTATATGGCAAAAATAATGGCATGTACTTACCAAGTTTTTGCTGGGTTGGTTCAAAATAGCTCAAAAAGTGCTTATAACATGGCATTAGGGCTAAAAGACGACTTGCTATACCCATTTTTGATGGGTTACCTGTCTCGCTAGACAAAAGTTTTGTTTAGCCTTTTTTGGTGCATTAAAATGTATTCAGTGATCTTTAGGTTAAGGAATTTTTTCGTAAATACTTCTTTCTAATCTGTGGCTATACATTCGTCATTGGTTTTATTTTAATTTCAGTCATTAACACCGTGATTTCGTGGAAAAAGAACGGCAGCCATATAAAAAATCAACATATTATTGTGATACCCAACCAACCTCCATTCTCTTCCATCATCCATCGCTCGGCTTTCCTTACCCACAGTTGAACATTTTTTTTTTGGTGGCGTTACAGACTGTGAGCATTATTTTGCTGGATTTGGAAAAACACAAAACAACAATTAAAGGCATACAGCCATTGACCGGCTGCCTGACTGACAGACTGGCCAAGAAGCTGGTGATGCTGACAGTGGTGGTGGCTCAGCGTAGAACGGCCAAAGCCTAAGCTCATAAAACCAACTACAGTTGATTTGAGCCTCTTTTTTATAGCCCAAAATACTCTGGAGGAGAGATACCACAGCGGCGATTAGACTGTTGTCGTCTCATTAAAACGTAACGCGCGCCCGGCGAAGCCTCCAACACCAACACCAATAACAATAACAGCAACAGCAGCAGCAGCGACATGCCTCATACAGGTGAGTGGGGAGCCTTGGCTCAAATCATTCGGGCGGGCATAAACTGGCGATAATGACGCCATTGTAACCATTTCAATTTAATTTTATTACAATATATAAAAGAAAAAAAATTCAACACTCTACACAAACCTAACGTTTGACATGGTATGGGCAAAGGAGAGGAAAATAATAAACTCCCTGACAAACTGAACTCCTTTTGAAAAGCCATCATAAATTCTTAAGGTTTAACCATGAGCTAACGGTTCAGTTTCGCTTCTAACACTCGAAGACCATACAAGCATGATAAATGTATGGCTATCTTGTCGAGCATCCTTAACAATTTCATGTGATAAAGTAATTCCGAAAAAATTATGATTTTAACAATGCCAAGTGATGCAAGTACTTAACCAGGCCATGTAATGCCTTAATTCCCAAGGCAAAAACGCGAGATTTAATAGCCCCAATGGTTACAGTACATTGGTGTATGAACTTACCTCCTTTTATGGCCACCATCAAAACCGAAATTATAATTAGCCCTCCATTAACTTCAGGTTTCAGGGTGTTTTTGTTTAAGATCGTCTCCTACCCAGACCAGTTCCATGACGGTCAATTCGTGTTGGTAATTCAAGCAAACAAAAGCAACTTAGCTCAATGCTTTCACGGTTATTATTTTTTTACGATCATTAATTAACCACTAAACGTAGCAGCTAGAGTGTGTATTTTGCAAAATGTTTTGAAGTATTTCAAAAATATTAAAACGGATATAGATTTTTGAAAAATATTATGGCGATCCCTGAGGCGGAACCTAACTTCAGACACATAACAAGTCTAATTGGTTAATATTCAAATCTACTCCTTATTTATGAGATTGCAATTTAAGTTACGGTTAACATTCAAAATTGATTTTCTTATGTTGGAGCTACAATGGGAGGACAGGATAAAGGTCTTACATCTGTCTGGATTCAATCCTCCGAACTCCTCCAATCTCTGAATGACAGAGAAAATGATAACGATTTTTCGAGGCGACGGTTTCAACATTTCTAACACCAATGCGAGCCAAGTCTGTATTTAGCTCTCTTTAGCCTTTTATAACTCCATTGATCGTTTCAAATGTAGTAGGGCATCTATGTTTCGATTGGAGTGATCGTTCCACTGTGCTCACAAAGCACAACGAATCGAAAAAACTACTAAAAATATGCCATTTATCGAGATTATGTGTAAAATTTCAAGGCCATAGGTGGCCCGGGCGCCTTTTGCCAGGGCCCTGCAGTGGGTCACCTTGGAATTTTGACTAATTATTTGGGCTATCAAATCTTCACAATCGGACCGATTTCCGAAATTCCTTTTTTGAATAGTGATCAAAAATACCTACAAAAAAGTCCGCTTGAGGTACACAATATCTTTACTGGTTTCAGGAATATTCGATATTTATACCCTCTACCATAGGTTTGGGTTATACTAACTTCGCTATTCCGTTTGTAACACCTCGAAATATTGATCTTAGGCACATTTTATCCCCACTGCTATGGGTGACCACCATAAGTGACCTATTACGGATGCTGACCGAGGAGGGATTTGATCCCGTCTTCTTTTATATTATAATACTTCTAAGGGGTAAGGATCCGAACGAGCTATGCAGAAGGGTCTTACATATGGCATACGACTGGGCTAGACCCAGAGGTCTTAATGTTAGCCCAGAGAAGACTGAAATATGCCTGTTCACGTGGAAGACGAAGGTGGGCCAACTTAAAGCACCACGTTTCCTCAATAAGAAGATTTCGATATCTGACAAGGTCAAATACTTAGGTGTGATCTTGGACAGGAAACTGAATTGGAAGTGTCACATTCAGGAGCGTACTGAGAAGGCTAACAGATGTTGGGCACTATGTAGTCGAAATGGG
This sequence comes from Stomoxys calcitrans, assembly GCF_963082655.1. Classification (NCBI taxonomy): domain Eukaryota; kingdom Metazoa; phylum Arthropoda; class Insecta; order Diptera; family Muscidae; genus Stomoxys; species Stomoxys calcitrans. The sequence continues at coordinate 155,238,054 of NC_081556.1, read as the reverse complement.
GCCTGAATCCGAGGATAGTCCACTGGATCTACAGGAGCGTGATTAGACCAATACTTACTTACGCCTCAGTAATTTGGTGGACTGCTATGGAGAAAAAGTGCAATATAAGGACTAAACAACAGGTTGAGAGAACATGTTGTCTTGGCATAGGCGGAGCGTTGAGGACAACGCCCACTAGAGCACTAGAGACTATTCTAGATATCCGACCCATTGACATACAAATGAAGTGTGAGGCAGCCACTACGGCTATCAGACTTAAGGCGATGGGAGAATGGATTGTGGATGGGAGCAGCTAATACCATCGCGGTATAATCGAGGCGACGATAGGAAACCTGAAAGAAAGGAAGAGGTTTCCAATCGGATACCTGAGAGAACCTTGAAGTCGAGTGCGAGGCACTGCTGCCATCGGCACAGTCTTGGATTGATGGAACACTATTATTGCCACCTGGAAGATCATGTTACACGGATGGATCAAAGCTAGATGACAAAGTGAGCATGGGGGCTTACATTGAGAACCCAGGAACTGAGATCTGTTTTAGACTACCTGACCATAATACGGTCCTACAGGCGGAGATCCCGGCGATTACGGAGTGCGTGAGGTGATGTGGTGCTAACGCAAGGACGTCGAGTGTGAACATCTTTACCGACAGTAAAATTGCCATAAGGGCAATTTCCGGTCCGAGTTAAAGGAGTGAGCGACGAATGCGCATGCAACATTGTGAAACAACGAAACGGTCGGTAGGACGGCGAAAATCCTATGGGGGGATCCAGTTTGTGAGAAGACGAGGCTATTACTGAAAGGAGCAAGAAGGAGGTCAGTATAGCTATTGGTATCATAACGGAACAAATAGGACTACGAACTCATTTATGTAAAATCGGCGCGTCAAGTGATAACATGTGTAGGGCATGCGGGGAAGATGATGAGACGTTGGAGCATTTCCTTTGTCATTACCCGGCTTTCGCGTCTAACAGATGTCGCCACTTAGGTGGAGACACAATATCAGACATGAACCAACTTAGGGGAGTGGTATTGAAAACGATTAAGGATTTTGTAAGTAGCACGGAATTCCTAACATAAAATATTCTTTTTATAAGTTACTTTATAGTTTTTAATGCGCACATCAAGCCGATTACTGGCTTAGGTGTATGTCCATAGTGGCATGGGGCGGATTAATATCTGAACCCTTATTTTAACGTAACCTAACCTAGACGCCATAAAGTATTGTATATATATTCTTGATCGTCTTAACATTTTTAGGCGATCTATCCATGCCCGTCCGTCTGTCTGCCTGTGGATCAGCACGTTTACTTTCGAAGGTGTAAAGCTAGGCGCTTTAGGGCGCAAAACAAGCCGATTACTGGCTTAGGTGTATGTCTACAATGGCATGGGGGAGATTAATATCTGCACCCTCTTTTCAACCTAACTTAAAGCTACGCGCTTGAAATTTTTTACAAATACTTCCTATTAGTGTAGGTCGGTTGGGTTTGTAAATGGGCCATTGAGATATAGCTCCCATATAAACCGATCTCCGGATTTAATTTTTGGACCTTCTAGAGGGACCAATTCTTATCCGATTTTGTTGAAATTTTGCACAATGACTTCTCCAATGTAGGTCGGTTGGGATTGTTAATGAGCCATATCTATCCATATTTAGATATAGCTCCCATATAAACCAATCTCTCTATTTTATATCTTGAGCCTCTAGAGGGCGCAATTCTTATCCGATTTTCTTGACATTTTGCACAATGATATCCCAAATTTCGAAAATAAATGCGCCTTTTATGGCCCCCAAAACTTAAAATCGAGAGATCGGTCTATATGGCAGCTATTTTAAAATCTGGACCGATTTGGGCCAAAATCGGGTAATAAAAAGAAATGGCTTCTATGGGCCTAAGAGCCTTAACCGGCGGATCGGTCCGATATAGCCCATCTTCGAACTTAACTGCTTATGGACAAGAAAAGAATCTGTGCAAAGTTTCAGCTCAATATCTCTATTTTTATAGACTGTAGCGTGATTTCAACAGACAGACGGACGGACATGGCTAGATCGTCACAGATTTTTACGCTGATCAAGAATATATATTTTTTATAGGGTCGGAAATGGATATTTCGATGTGTTGCAAACGGAATGACAAAATGAATATATGCCTATCCTTCGGTAGTGGTTATAAAAACAACTGGGGTCAAGCTGGGGGGAGCGCCCCACCCCAAAACCCACCAAAGCGTATTTGTTTACCTATTGAGAAAATATGTGTATCAAATGAAAGTAGATTACGTGAGGGGTCACCCCACGCACAAAAAATACCTCCAACTAAACATGTATGGCGATTAGGACAATATGGTTCTTAAACGTGTTTATCCTCTCCTAATGCTGGTGATATATGTGAGGTACTATACCATTTAAAAACTTCTTCCCAAAGAGGTGTTGCACTGCAGTATACTCGAATGTACAGAAATCCTAGTGCTTCCAATTTTATTAATTTTTGCTGTGATAAAAATCAATTGATTAATGTTGTAGAGTAGAGTACCAATCTGACATCTATGTACTTTGGCTTTGTCTTCTCTAAAAAATCGTTCACAGGACTTGAAAGTGGAATCCGTTATCTGTTTAATCTAATATGACACCCACATTAGATTTGACATAGTTTGGATTATTATATTGTGATACCACAGTAGCTGCTAGTATCAAATTCTCACTGCCTACTCGAGCTCGAGCTAGCAACTCATCTTCGGGGGCACTTTAGATTTGACACTACCCTGTTTAATTAGTTTTTTCTTCAACTTAAAAAGTTTTCATGCTTAATTTAATAAATTTCCTTTCCTCCTTTCTATTTGTTATGCTTATTTATAGGCCAAGCTGGTGTCAATCAACTGGGTGGAGTATTTGTCAATGGTCGTCCCCTGCCGGACTGTGTTCGAAGGCGAATTGTGGAACTGGCTTTGTGTGGCGTTAGACCATGTGACATATCAAGGCAGTTGTTAGTATCACATGGTAAGTTCAAAATTCAAGGGAAAAAAGAAAACCAATAAACTTTTACAGTTCCAACACCTACGAACATTTTTCAAAACCCTTGCATTCATTTTTATCCTACAATTCCAGGCTGTGTCTCCAAAATCCTAACCCGCTTCTATGAAACGGGCTCCATACGTCCTGGCTCCATTGGTGGCAGCAAAACAAAGGTGAGTTTTAAGGTGTGTTCTCTCTCATTCTCCCTCACAATTCTTAGATATAACTCTTATCACTCAATTGTTCCATAAAAATATCAATGAAACGTACATTAGCATTTGACACTTTGCGCTTGAGTCAATATTTACTGCAATGTCAATAAATTCCATCGCTCATGAATATCAGTCGGTTGGCTGGCCGGTACATAACCAAGTCATGTAAATTACTTTGTAGATGTCATAAAAAAAGGAAAACAAGAACACAGGTGAACACCAAATAACAAATCACTCCTCACTACTTTAATAAAGTGTGTTATATGAGCTTAGACCCCAAAAAAACCAAGTCTAGCCCCATCCGCCAGATAAATAATAACAAGCAATTTGGAAGCATTTACCATTACAAATCAATCTGTGTGGCTAAAGCAAAAAATTCCAGATACGCATTTTATTAAAGTTAGATAACAAAGGCGACGACAACGGTGACTACAGCTACCATAGAGCGATGACAGGTTATTTGGGGGAAATCTAGGTGCAATGCTCCTCAATTTGAAGATATCTGTCGGCCGAAGTAGCGCTCGTCATATGGTCCTTGGCAAGGAAATTCCCACAGCCTTGATAAATGTTTCCATGCCATATACAATAGAATCTGTGTGTGTGAGTGGGAACACATTGTGGGAGATATATACAGGCAAGTAAGTGACGTTATGAGTGGAAAGCGTGTAGCGTTGAGAATTCAAAGGCTTTGGCTGCAACCGCAATCAGAAACCTTTAATTTATGGTCATGAAAATAATCTCCACATAATGCCATTTTTATGGTTGTAATCATGCCCTGTTGCTACCAGTCTTTTACTTTTCATATGCTCCCCCCCATTATCATTCTTTGACATTTCGATACTCCAATAGGATGGTGGTAGTAGTGGTGGTATGAAAAAATATTTGCCAGACGGAATTTGTGCTTAATGTCCTTATCAACTTCAATACTTTATTTAGGCGAATTTTCACTTCTGGGATATACATAAAGTGATTGTTATTTGATATCGTTCACTCTTTATGACCAGTACGTAACTCAAGTGAAATTTTCGGTAGCCAACACATGGTGACAAAAGACAATGTATTCGTCAGGCCAATCTGGCACACTTTTTTTTATTAAGTATGCATTTATCAGAAGTTTGCCTTATTTTGTAGAAATAAATTCATTATTTGCCCTACCAATATCATCAAAGCAATAGTTTTCTTGCCACGAAACAAAATAAAAATTCCCAATGCTTTCAATGTCACCCTGTAACACAAAGCAAATCAAAACATTACTTAGGATATTTCTTATTGAAACGAAAATTTCGTTTGAGGTGCATACCGCCCTGTAAGGAAAAGCTGGAGAGTTCGTTGATTTCCACTTTTAACGGTAGCTCAAAAGATTTGATAGATTTTCTTATAGAAACCAACCACTATGGGACGCGTTATGTCTTTGGTTAGAAGACTTTTCAACCATATTATGTGTGATGGTATGTTGTATTTGAATCGTATTAATAGCGAAAACGCATCTATGATACAATTACCACATTAACCACACTCGACAACCCTGGCTATTAGCTGTACTTTTCCCATTGCATTTATTTTTGTGTAATGACAGACATTCTTTCTGTGAAAAATTACACTTCTTCCGTACTACACATGATTTTGTGCATCTGTTGGAAGTTGTATTGACGGCTTCGAACGTGAACGTCAAGATAACGGCAATGGTTCTTGCATTGCTCCGCAATGGTTCTGTACAGTGGAATCGAAATCCACTTGGCAAAAGTACTTTACAGTGGTTCTTATATATATTCTTGGTCGACGTAAAAATCTAAGGCCATCTAGCCGTGTTCGTCCGGTTGTTCCCCTGTTCATCTGTTTGTTGGAATAACGCAACAGACTTTAAAAATAAAAGTAATGAGCTGGAATTTTTAACGGATCTTTTTTTGTTCATATATAAATATTAAATATATTTATTACAATAAAATATGACCAATAGTGTGAACATAGGGCATCAACAAGCTCCCTCCATCTAGCTCTATCGTTGGCCAAAGCCTTAGCCGATTCCATGATATATGGGTTGAGTCTAATTTTGTACAGCGTGCAGCGGATCCATGTGTTTTTCGGGCGTCCCCTCCTTCCTTGTCCTTGCGGGTTTCAGTCTAGGACATTTGCACGGACCCATCGTGTTCGTATTCGTGCAAGCAGGACACCTCCTGGTTGTGCTAACTTTTTGGATCGCACCGCATCGATGCTTCTGAGAGAGTTCTGACGTTCCATGTTCCAATCATAAACCGTGTTCTGAATCCATAGGTCGTCATGGGGGGGGGGGGGGGTTGTCAGTTCCATTATTTCTTATTAATGTTTTTGTAATCGTGATTTTTAGATGGATGGCGGATTGGACCATCGCATCGCTACCTAGTGCTGGGGCTGCCAGCGACCCCCTAGGGCGGATTTTCTTGATGGTAAATCTTCTGAAAATCTGCGCCCGCCACCATTGGCCATTTCTTTGGGCTCATCCGCTGACGACCCTATTGCACGGACTCATTGTTTTCGTATTCGTATCCGTGCAAGCGGGACACCCCTGCTTGTGATAACTTTTTGGTTCGCACCGCATAATTATATTTCTGCGGTACCCCTCATATCTGATGAGCTTTCCCCAATCCACCACCTGGGAAGGCGTCTGATGGGAGAAGTAGCTTGGAAACTCCGCACGAAATTGTTCATAAGCAAGTTAAAGTCGAAGATGGGCTATATAGGACCACATCTTGATATAGCCCTCATGTAGACTGATTCTCCGATTTAAAGTTGCATTTATTACCCGATTTCGCTGAAATTTTGCAAATTGTATTTGCAAACATGCATCCTCAACATCCGTGCAGAATATGGTCTAGACCGGACTATATTTCGATATAGGTAACGTATATACGGATCTCCCGATTTAAGTTTTTGAGCCACTAAAAAGCGCATTTATTACCCGAATTCGCTGTAATTTGGGACAGCGAGCAATAGGGAGCCGTTTTACTTTTTTTCAAATTATGGTCTACAACGCTTTATATTTGGATATAGCTGCCAGATATTTATCGATCTGCGGATTTAGGGTATTGGATCCATTAATGGCACAAGTCCGTTTTTGTGTTATAATTACTATCCGTCTGTGGACATATTAATTTTCCTCAAGAATATGTTTTTTTTATAGGGCCCAAAATCATATTTCAATGTTTCTCTATTTACCTATGGAGGAGAGTTTAAAAAACCGATATAACATTATGGGCACAACAGCCCATATTGCCCTTCTTTACCATTGTTACTGCAATAGTACGCTCTTCTATAGACCATACACTCTGTTTTGCATATGTGTGGCCTTACCCAATTAACAATTAAATGTGGTGATTTAGAGAAACAAAATAGTGTTGTCATTTAATGGTTAATCAATCATTTGTCTATAATTAATAAGAAATTGAAGGTTTCAGATTCACACTTCAAGCGCACGCAAACCAAGCAACACGCTCCCCATGCCAACAATAAAATCAATCACCACATAAACACCCTTTTACAACAAAACAGGCAGACTGGTGGTAACCACGATTGTGATTACAACAAATAAAAGCATTAATGATAAGACTAGACGAGGGGGTAAGCGAAAGGAGGGGTATATATTATTATCAAGTTGATCCATTGTTCACTTAACCGAAAGAACAAAACGTGCATTTAACACCTCTTCTATTTTGTGTTGGTTGCTGAGTTTCTTGTTTAAATAATGCTCATACGTTCATTCTCACATATCGCATTGGGTTAGCGTGTTTCCTTGTGTTTGTTGTCGTTGCTAGTATACTTCTATTCCGATAAAAATCGTGAACAAGTGCACAAGCAACCACTTGTGCTGAGGCTTAACCGCCTATGATGATGGTATTTGCGTGTGTCAGCAGTACAAGAAATGTAATTTGATTTCATGTGTCCATAAACATTTATTTCCATTTTTATGAATTTTTAATGAATTGCCAAGTCACACGTCATTCTTAGCCATGGAGAAAAGAGGAAAGGGAAGAGAGTAAAACAAAATACACCAAAGGCTAAAAAGTAGGTCCTAGAAATATAAAGTCCACAGGACATTTGTCCTCGTTTTTTGGAGAGTAGGTGGAAACAAATTATGATACAATGCATTGTGTAAAAGGGTGTCAAAAACAATTTTTGTTCCCTTTTCCCTCCTTCTTTATTACACAAAAAAGGCGTTGTAGTTATTCTGTGATTACATCAAATATTTCTAAATTTGGTGTAGGCCTTAGCTGAATGTGTGAATGTTTCAGACTGGCAATGAAAGACTAAAAACTGAAAAATGCAAAATGATTGTAAAGTTTCTACATATCTATACTTGCATCTACACTTCGAAAAAAATATCCAAATACATGGCTTATTTTAAAGCATACAAATCAGTTGATAGGCTTTTCATATGATATAACGAAGAAGATTTCCAATGAAAAACATAAGTAATCTGATAGCTCGTAGCCCTGTGAACTCGTTAAGGGGGCCACCGAAATAGAGCTGGCAAAATATCGATGGCATTATCGATACTATCGATATTTTATTTTTTGCTTCATTATCGTTTGTTTTTTTTCCTATCGATACTATCGGCGAAGTTAAGCTTTTTACACAATTGAACAAAAAAAGCGATCCAACATTGAATGTATGCTATAAGGTACACTGCACGCTATTTTCATCCGATTGGGTTAAAATTTTTATACCCTCCACCATAGGATGGGGGTATACAAAATTCGTCATTCTGTTTGTAACACCTCGAAATATACGCTTAAGACCCCATGATCGTCATGACATTCTAAGTCGATTTAGCCATGTCCGTCCGTCCGTCTGTCTGTCGAAAGCACGTTAACTTTCGAAGGAGTAAAGCTAGGCGCTTGAAATTTTGAACAAATACTTTTTATCAGTGTAGGTCACTTTCGATTGTAAATGGGCCAAATCGGTCCAGTTTTCATATAGCAGCCATATAAACCGATCTTGGCTCTTGACTTCTTTCGCCTCTAGAGGGCGCAATTCTAGTCCGATTTGACTGAAATTTGAAATTCAAGTGCAAATCGGGCGATACATATATGTGGGAGCTATATCTAAATCTGAATCGATGTTGATAAAATTTTGCATGTATGTTAAGATCAGCAAGAAAATAATTTGTGCCAAATTTTGTACAGATCAGAGGAAAATTTTAGTTCCTACGGCCATTTAAGTGCAAATTGGGCGATACATATATATAGGAGATATATCTAAATCTGAACCGAATTTTATCAAAATCAATAGCGTGATATCTCTTGATGATTGGACAAAAAATACGACCTGCACTTTGGTTATAAGAATACGTGGACTCACAGGCGGACGGACAGACGGACATGGCTAAACCGAATCAGAAAGTGATTCTGAGTCGATCGGTATTCTTATCAATGGGTCTAGCTCTTCTCCTTCTTAGCGTTGCACAAACTTATAATACCCTGTACCACAGTGGTGGTATAAAAACAGAAAAACGATGCGTAACCCCCTGCTCATGTTCGTTCGTTGCTGTTTCAACAACGACTGTTACAAAGAGCATAAGAATACATGTGTCTTGCCGTAAGGGGCTAGTCATCGCTGATTTAGACCATACTTGCCACAGTTGTTGGAAGTCTATTTACGATTGCAATATAAAACCATGGACCGATATGGCACAGTACCAACAGGACTTCACTAATGATATTAGCAAAGAGACAAAGAGCGCGTGAAGTTCGGTCTGGCCGAATCTTTTATTGCATCCTCCACGGATCGCATTTCTCAAGTTCATTGAACAAATTGTCGTAGGCAAATCAGGCCATTACATATATGTTATACATCTCGTTATACACCGATTTGGGACATACTTTCCGTGATTTATAGATAAATATTGAGCACTTTCGCTACTTCGTCAAAGAGATATCGGTTCTTTGATGTTGGAAGTAATAGCAAAGCACCATGTCTAACATTTCCACCAATTTGGATAATAATAGCAGCTTCGTGGAACTAAAGAATTCACATGGGGATACCGGTTTATATGAGATCTATTTCAGGTTAGAGAAAACATGCGCCAACTGGTTGTGGATGCTGGAAGTAATAAAAAACCATTGGAAAGTTTCATCGAAATCAAGTAGTTCTTGCGCCCTCTAGCAGCTTAAGGAGTCAAATCGGAAGATCGGTTTATATAGGATTATATCTTAACATAAACCGTTTTGGGTCATTTAAATCCTAACGGACTTACAATAAGAAGACGTATTCGTGCAAAATTTGAAGTGCCTAATAGAAAGACCACTGGAGGTACCCCCACAAAACTTTCATATTTAATGCTATTAAAAGGTTTTTAGCCCTCCAGGAAAGATAAGCTGGCTTCGCTATTGGATAGAACCTTTGTTTACTTTACAAATATACTGAGGGAGTAACATCGGGAGAACGGACTATATGAGGACCATATCGAAAGTTGAATTCTAAACTACTTCATCGGATAGCATTCTTAATAAAACCAGTAGTGTCCTTAGGAAAACGGACGGATGACAGATAGACACATGGATGGAAAGATGAATCTTACTCGACTACTTCAAATATTCATTATTGATTGTATAACTATGATTATGACTGAAAAGTTGGGATATTCCCACATTTTTCCCCAATAAGAGGGAGTCGGGACAGCCACAGAAAGTCGGGATAATCCCGACCATCTGCCATCCCTATATAAATACAGCCTACCATGAAGTGCCCGTGGTGGGTTGGGGTTACTGGCTTTCCTTATCCCTTGCAAAAATCTAACATCATAAAGCTCGTCTTGAAAAAGAAATAAGAAATAAACAGAAAATTAAATCCATCCAATTAAAATCTATTTGCGATAAAATTGTTTACGAAATGAAAATTTTTGACTTTAAAACGTTTTTCTGTGAAAAATCTAATTTAACAATAATTTCTTTTAAAGTAAAATCTTGACAAAACTCGTCCATCCTTACAAACGTCATTCCGTCCGTCCGTCTTTTAATTCGTCCTTCCATCCATCTTTTCATTCGTCCTTCCATCTGTCTTTTCATCCGTCTTTCCATCCGACCGACCTTCCTGGCGTCCGTCCTTCCTCGCGTCCGTCCGTCCTTCCTGGCGTCCGCCCTTCCGTCAGTTCATCCGTCCCTCCCTCCTGGCGTCCATGTTTCCATCTGTCCGCCTTTCTGCACATCCTTCCGTTCGTTCCTTCTTCAATTTGATCTCCATCCTTCCGTTCGTCCATCCATTTATCAGACCATTTTTTCCATTCGATCTTTCATCCGCCCGCCCCCCCTGCCGAAACTGTGATAAGATTCGAATGAATGAGTTAATTTCTTGAAATTTTTCACAGATGCTTCCTTATTATGTGGGTGGTTGGGTGTTGCAAATGGACCATTTTGATTCAGTTTTGGATGTAGCTTCCATATTACTCCCCTCTATATAAAGTCCCTATACTTATGCACTCTAACAACCACATCAAATCTTGTGCAGCTAGGTACATAAACAAATAGAGCCGATTCCCAGATATGACTCTTTATCATTTCCCAATTTGATTTCTTCAAGTATAAACCGAATTAAATTGGTGTAAATCTATGGTGGTTGGTGAACAAAACTGGGTTTGGCTTAACCCGTTTTTACCCTCTATAGTCTCTCTCTCTACGAACGTTGTATTAAAAACAAGTACAAACTTGAGCTGGGCTGTCCGAATCTTATAAACGCTCCACCATGGATCGCCTTTGACAATTTGTTTGGACGGCATCTATTTATAGACAGAAACTAAAAACGGATAATGGCAGGTCAAAACAAAAAATTCCCATGGATTTTTTATAAGATTGGATAAAAATTGCGCACGCTAGAGGCTCAAGAACTATATTCTGGATTTGGACCAATTGGGACCATACTTGATAAATCTGTTGGAGGTCATAGGAAAAATCACAGTACAAAATTTCAGCCAAATCGTATAACAATTACACTCTCTAGAGGCTAAATAAGTATATTCGGCAGATTGGTTTTCATGGGAGCTATATCAGGGTTTGGACCGATTCAAACCATACTTTGTACATCTATTGAAGGTCATGGAAAAATTCATCGTGGAAATTTTCATCCAAATCGTATAAGCATTGCACTTTCTAAAGCCGGGAGATCGGTTTATATTGGAACTATTTCTAGACTAGAACTGAATTGGCGCATTTACAATCCAAAACAACCTAAACTAACAAGAGGTATTCAAGTTTAATTTTAGGCTCCTAGGTCTACTCTTTCGAAAAATAGCGTGTTTTCGACAGACGGACGAACAGATGGACGGACATGGCTAGATCCACGTATAATATCATGATGATCAATAATGGGGGATCTTAGACGAATATTTCAGGGTGTTTGAAACGGAATAACGAAATTAGTGTTGCCCCATCCTATGGTGAAGGGTATAATTATTCCACATATTCTGGTCGTTTTGACCACAGCTATAACCATGTAAATTTTGTAACTATATCTTAATACGCCTGAAAACGTCAGACTTTTCCCACCCGTTTTTGCAGTGCGTCATTTAGATTTACATTGCGATATATCGAAAATAATCACAACGTAAATCAGGATATTGCTGTATAAATAAAATTAAATTTTTCCGAATTTTTGTACATTTTTCCATGTGCGTTTTATTAAATTTCATTAAAAACTAATACCGGTTTATTCACAGAACTTAATAAAGATTTGAAATAGGTTTCTTTGATAAATTTCCTTTCTAGAACTTTCAAAGTCCGTTTGTTAAGACTTCATTCAATTTTTTGAATAAGGCTGTAAGATTTTGCTACGAAACAAATTTTAAGTATATTTTCCAAGAAATTTTTCTCAGTGTTTTATAACCGCACCTAAGCAAGGGTTAACCCCACTGTGTTCTATAAAAACTCAAGCAATCCACTAAATCCATAAAAATACCGGTTTATTCACAAAACTTAATAAAAATTTGAAATAGGTTTCTTTGATAAATTTCCTTTCTAGAAATTTCAAAGTCCGTTTGTTAAGACTTCATTCAGTTTTTTGAATAAGGCCGTAAGATTTTGCTACGAAAAAAATTTTAAGTATATTTTCCAAGAAATTTTTCTCAGTGTTTTATAACCGCACCTAAGCAAGGGTTAACTTCACTGGGTTCTATAAAAAAAAACTCAAGCAATCCACTAAATCCATAAAAAGGGTGATTGCGTGTCTCACTGTCCTCTATCAGTGGCGTTGTTAACATCAGGCCAAGTTAGTGAAAAACAATTGAAATTTCACGGTATTTAATTGTGGCATTTTTGCACACGACATTTGTCGGAAGTTTAAAATCTAAGCCAGCCGCAACACCATTTCTATAACATTAACATTTAACATTTTAACAGCAAATGATACTAATCTTGATTTTCCCTCTTTCCCTCCCAATTGTTTCATTGCAGCAAGTGGCAACACCCACGGTGGTTAAGAAAATCATACGTCTCAAAGAGGAAAACAGCGGCCTCTTTGCCTGGGAAATACGTGAACAGTTGCAACAGCAACGCATTTGCGATCCCAGCTCGGTGCCCTCGATAAGCTCTATAAATAGAATATTACGCAATAGTGGCCTATGGACAGACGAAATGACTTCAAATCAGCAAAATGCAGCAGCAGCTGCAGCTGCAGCAGTGGCTTCAGGGGGGCATCCTGTTAATACCACCAGCGCAGGTTACACGGTGCCAAACTCCATGTATACCAACACCAACAATTCGGCTGGCCTGCCCCCAAGTGTCTCTGAGTCAGCGGGTCCTGGGACTTTTCCCCATAACCGTAACCCACATCATAGTCAACAGCAGGCCATGGCCTTAGCCAGTTCTTATCGTTATGCGGATGTGGCTATGCCCACGGCTTCCAATAGCCATCAGCATCTTGCCTCCGGTGATCATCCCATTAAACCAGCACCAAAGCATCCCATGGCTGGCCTAACAGCAGCTTCATCCGCCTCCTCACCCCAACTTACACCACAAGATCTTTCCTATTCGGCTGCTTTGCAGAAACATTGGTTTTGGAATCCCTCTTTGCTCTACTACACCCAGCATGTGCAAGCTGCCAGCCAATTCCTGCCCTATACCAGCCATGGTCAATCGCCCTCGGCTGCCTATTTCCCTGCCTCAATGCACGGCGGAGGTTATACGAAATCTGAGAGTTCCATAGATTTGACCACACCCTCGGCCACCGATGCTCTAAGTGATTGTGACAGTGGCAAATCCTCGCCGGCCACCATCAATTTAAGTTCCACCTCCGCTTCATCATGCCCCACGGCCACCAATCCATCCACCAACAGCCGCAAGCGTAACCCCTACTCTATTGAGGAGCTGCTTAAGAAACCAGAAAAGCGTATGCGCTTAAATGCCAATTCCACAGCAGCCTCCTTGAGATTGAGCCCCAAGAAGGAAGATTGCAATGTCAGTGTGTGCTCGGCCAGCAGTGGCCACAGCAATAACAGCAGCAGCAGTCACATCAGTTGTGTGGGCGAAGACAGTTGTGATGAACCCATTCGCCATCGTTCACCTTTGAGTGCAGGGCCATCAGCCTCGGTGGCCAACATTGAGGCTGAGGAAAATTGTGAGACAGTGGAGGTGGTCAACTGAAGCTTTTAAAGAAGAATTCCGTCAAATTGTGTTATTTATTGGTAGATGTTTTCCTAAGCTAAGTTATTTAAATGAGAGTATTTTAGTCCTACATAGTTCTTTAGATTCCTTAGAGTAATATAATTGTCTAGTTTAGCTGCAGAAAGGCTATGGCAAGTGTCCTTCTATGGGACACTCCTACAATTAACCCTTTGAATGTATGTATGTGTTTGTAATTGTAAATCATTATAAATGTCTTAGCTTTAAGTAGTATGAATGATGTAGTCTTAGATGATGGAAAGAAAAGAAAAAGCCATTGCAAACCTTAAAACAATAAAAAAAACAAAAATAAATGCTTATATCCAAATTTGAAATCTGAAATTGTTTATTTCAATTAGGTTTATTGAAAAAAATGGGAGTACCTACTACAAGAATTAATATTCCTAAAAATGCAAATTTTGACCATGAACATTCCACTAAGGAACAGGGGCAAACTTCTCACATATCAATGAGTGCAGTCCGATTCAAGTTTAAGCTCAATAATAAGGGGTCTCATTTTTATAGCCGAGTCCGAACGGCGTGCCGCAGTGCGACACCTCTTTGGAGAGAAGTTGTACATGGCATAGTACCTCACAAATGTTGCCAGCATTAGGAGGGGAAAACCACCGCTAAAAATTTTTCTGATCGTCTCGCCAGAATTCGAACCAAGGCGTTCAGCGTCATAGGCGGACATGTTAACCTCTGCGCTACGATCCTTACTAGAGTGAAGGAAATTAGTGGTGAGGAATTTGCTGAATTCCGTAGCATGATCTGCGGCAATCCATTCCAGGCCAGCTCGTCGGCCGCTTCGTTCCGCACCATCCCTTGACTGCGCGGGACCTAGGATAGCTTGACAGCTTTTGCCATAGTTCAAAGAAGTTCTTTGCATTTTCTATCTAGTTTCGATCACACAATGAAGATACCTGTTCCGGTGTACCCATTCATTTTAGAGCCGTCCGTGTTAACAGATGGTCCCGGAAAGAACGTTTTACCGAGATCTCTTTTCGGGAAAACGATGTCCAACCCGTGAACAAGGATAGACTCTCCTGGTATATAATCAGTCGCGCCGCATTTGACCTGCGTACGATCGAAAATTGTATTAAGTACCCCCATCAGGACACTTCTTTTGTCCCCAGTTCCTCTGGTGCCAATCTTTCTTATCGAGCCCTCTGCCAGTGATGAGTTGATAATCCGACCTCTCATCATCATATCAACCGAATTTACCAAGAAAGTAGGAACCATGTCCGCCAGAGAACCACAGATGAACTCCAACCCCAAGTTATTAAAAGCCCCTTCAATGTCCAAGAAGGCCTGCAAAGTAGAGTCACCCACACTCCAATTCCTTTCGAGGTAACCAAACATCATAAAGGACACTATCAAACGACCCACCTTTAGTGTATACATGTTGATAGCCGTATATTGGTGAAGGGTCGAGACGATCCCCAAATACATGTGTCAATTAGTCTCTCCAGGGTCTTCCAAATGAAGGCCTGTGGCCCTTGGGTAGAAAATCATTCGCTTTTCCCGCCTTTCGGATAAAAGGTTGATAGGTTTATATGGGAGCTGTATCAAGCTATTGATCGATTCAGACCATAATAGACACGTATGTTGAAGGTCACGAGAAAAGACGTTGTACAAAATTTCAGCAAAATCGGATAAGAATTGCGCCCTCTAGAAGTTTAAGAAGTCAAGATCCCAGATCGGATTATATGGCAGCTATATCAGGTTATGTACCTATTTGCGCCATACTTAGTATAGTTATTGGAAGTCATAACAAAACACCTCATACAAAATTTCAGCCAAATCGGATGAGAATTGCGCGCTCTATTGGCTGAAGTCAAGATCCAAGATCGGTTTATATGACAGCTATACCAGATTATAAACCGATTTGAATCATTCTTAATACAGTTGTTGGAAGTGATACCAAAACACCGCGTGCAAAATTTTAGTCAAATCGGATGAGAATTGCACCCTCTGGAGGCTCAAGAAGTCAAGTCCCCAGATCGGTATATATGGCAGCTATATCAAAACATGGCCCGATTTAAACCATACTTAGTGCAGTTGTTGGAAGTGGTACCACACTACGTGCAAAATTTCAGGCAAATCGGATGAGAATTGCGCCCTCTAGAGGCTCAAGAAATCAAGACCCATGATCGGTTTATATAACAGCAATTTCCCAACCGACCTACACTAATAAAAAGTATTTGTGCAAAATTTCAACCAGCTTGCTTTACTCCTTCGAAAGTTAACGTGTTTTCGACAGGGGTCTCAGACGCATATTTCGAGGTGTTACAAACAGAATGACGAAATTAGTATACCCCCATCCTATGGTGGAGGGTATAAAAACGTTGGCGAAACGCTGGAGGAAAATAGGCGATAAAGTAGTACTCTTTTTATAGTGAGGAAAATTGCACAAAAATATATGACTATAAGTGTAGATAATGATTACTGTCAAATTTCGTTTGCAAACAATTTAACATTTCAGCGACTACTCCAAAAGCAGAATAGAATACCAACCCTTAGGCTTCAAACGAATTTACCTCGCAGACTACCCATACCGGTGTTGGGCATATGTGCTAGTGCGCCCAATATTCCAAGCCCATGGACTTATATTCTTGTGCACGTACAAAAATATGCGCATTAGTGTGTTTGTATTTGCCCTCCATTCATCTAGACTAATCAGGATGTGGGTCTATATGGAAGCTATATTCAAATAGAGTTCAATCTGAACCACATAAGGTAATCTTGTCGGAAACCTTGTGTAACTCACTGTTCAAAATTTCAGCGAAATCTGGTAATAAATACGGATTTCGCTGGACAGTTCCAATTTTCCGCGAAATCGAGTAATAAAAGTACCTTTTGTGAGTGTTAAACCCTAAATCGGAATATCGGTCTATATGGCATCTGCATTAAAATATCAACCGATATGGACCATATTCGTTATGGAAGTCAGAGGTTAAATTCAATTCACTGTTCTAAATTTCAGCGAAATCGGGTATTATTTTAGTCCAAAATCCACCTTTCGTATTTTTGAGCGACATCTACATTGGCTTGGTCATGTGGCGAAATTGGATTCAGGAGCAAACAGGAAAGATCGAAATTGAAAGGTTGGGTGTAGGAAAAAGGTTAGGAGTTAAGGAATTGTGGGTTACCGCCACCGGAGGCTTTGGCCTGTCGCAGAAGTCTTACATAAAATTATGTTGCTGAGTCTAATCTTTTTGAGGCAAATTGACTCTCTAAATTAGTCTAAGCTAAGTAGGTATTATATAAAATTACATTTCCATTTCCGTGTAGTTGGTAAAAGAATATACCTTTCTTAATCGGAAAATCAATTGCCGAATGAGGTGAAAAATTTGATTTAGAAGGTATTGTCTTATATAGAACCTGAACCAATTTTAACCATTTACAGTATTGAATTTCCTCTTTAATTTATACAGCAGAACGTAGCCGATTTAAGTATACATACTTCGATGATATTTCGATAGTTTTTTGAAAAGCATGACAAGTTTTCCAAAGACTTTTTAGATACCAACAAGCTTTCACATCCTCCCAAATAACGTCATCAAAATTTTCCTAATCAGATGTATTATCAACTTTCTCTCCATTCATCCATCTATTCAGCCAATGCCCAGATGACATTCAGTTTAATCGTGTCAATAATCAGTCGGTAGTTGGTGGTGGTGTAACGAGATATGCAATTTCCCAGACATATCGTTATGCATCACCAGGGGCTAGCCCATTCCATTTAATACCATCCCATCCCATTACGTTCATTTTGCACTCAAAAGTATTCACACACTTAAACATGTTTAACACAAAGCAAAAACTCCCCATCACACTTCCTTTCAAGTGAAATGTTTTAATTTTATGTAAATTTTTAATAACCAATACCATTTACAGACTATGGTGTTGCCGTTCATGTTGCGCATGCACCATGGTGTTTGGGTTGGGGGATTGCGTTTTTTTTTCTCTTATTTTGTATTTCTCCTTCCACATTGAGGAATGCCATATTCCAGCGAGAAAAAACACACCAACGACATTGCTGCACATACTGGACGAGTATGCGATACTTGAGCAATGGACAAAACTTATTTCACACAATACAACCATATAGAATTTACAACTTAACTTGTGCTATGTGCTGCCTTGGATGCTCTACGCTGACCCCTTTCTCTTCTTTGGCACTGTTAGTTAAGGCTGCTGATCGTCTTGCAGGTTGCCTTGGTGTTGCCATCAGCCAAAGTTTTGTTGTAAGTGCACTGAGTTGCACAGTTGGTGGTCCTCACTGGCAGGCTGGCAGCAGTGAATCATTTTTGTAAAAGAAGTATGAAAGAATCACTTAATGTCCATTGCAGCGTTTGTTGCTTGCGTAAAAAACAACGGTCTTTGTGACTCCTATTAAACGACACCAAAATATCATGGCACACACACAATTAAAGAGACCAATTTATCGATTTAGTGTTCGGTCATGGAGTTGGGCTAATGAAAAATTTTATCGAAGACAAAAATATAATTTGTTGGAGCCTTGGAGTCCAAGAAGAACTTAACATATCTCGTAATAATATTAAACGAGCCTATTCTACCATATAAGGGTTTAGTATAAACTTTAAACTAAAAAGTTAAAAAAAAAACAAATAGAATTCAGAGAAATGCATGAAATCTTCTTTTGAATCAATAGTACGGTCCATATAATTTTATGTTTGAAAATGTTGACCGTGATTGCGCCTAAAATGTTCCATCCGCTTAGTCCAATTTTGGCACACTCTTTCCAACATATCGGCCGGTATCTCACGAATACACGCTTCAATTTTGTCTTCCAATGCTTGAATTGGAGCGTGCTTGTCTGTACAGACTTGAGATTTAACATAGCCCCACAAAAAATAGTCTAAAGGCGTAAAATCGTACGATTTTACCAATTTACCGGTCCAGAACGTGAAATAAAATTTTCACCGAACTCGCCTCTCAATAAGTACATTGTTAAGCGTGTCGTGCAAGTCAAGCTCTTGCATTTTGGGCAAAAAAGTTGGATATCATCTAAGTATGGTCCAATGATGCCACTAGCCCATAAACCTCATTCTGGATGCATTGGTAGCTCTTGCAATTCTTCAGGCTGATCTTCACGCCAAAATCGACATTTCCGTAATTTACGTATCCATTGAGCTGAAAATGAGCTTCGTCGGTGAATGGAAGTAGCGCCCGACGAAGAAATTTCATCGCACGCATTTTGATAATAAAATTCACTAATTTGCAAGATGTTTGACAGTAATAAAAAACACGAAACGTGCGTGAGCTGTTTAAATCAGTGTTGCCACCAAACAGATAATAGCTAAAAAATCAATATTAATTTGATGGTACAAAACAAAAGACTTAAGAAACGAACTTGTTATAAACATTTTCTGTGGTTTGGATTTCATACTTCATGCATGCATGCACAGAACATGTTGCCTTGGCATAGGCGGAGCGATGAAGACCACGCCCACTAGGGCACTAAGGACTATTATAGATATCCGACCCATGGGCATACAGATGAAGTGTGAGGCAGCGACAGCGGCTATGAGACTCAAGGCGATGGGGGAATGGGTAGAGAATAGAAGCATGACAAACCATCGCGGTATAATCAAGGCGATGATAGGAAACCAAGAAGAAGTGGAAGAGGTTTCAGATCGGATGCCTGAGACGAAAGTTGAGGTCAAGTGCGAGGCACTTGTGCCAGCGGAGAAGGAGTGGAAGAGGTTTCAGATCGGATGCCTGAGACGAAAGTTGAGGTCAAGTGCGAGACACTTGTGCCAGCGGCACAGTCTTGGATCGGCGGTACTCTGGTATTGTCATCTGGAAGATCATGCTACACAGATGGATCAAAGCTAGAGGACATAGTAGGTCTACATTGAGAATCAAGGGACTGAGATCTGTTTTCAACAGCCTTAACATAATACGATCCTGCAGGCGGAGATGCGGGCGATCACGGAAGCTTGAGTTGGTGTGGTGTTAACGCGAGGACTTCGAGTATTAACATCTTTACGGACAGTAAACTGGCCCTCAGGTCAACAACAACCAGGCCGGTAAGGCTACGAACAGTCTTGGAGTGTAAGAAGGAGATAAACACCTTCTCTGGGGATGGCAGGATCAGCATCATTTGAGTGCCGAGCTATGGAGGAGTAAGAGAAAATGAAACAACAAACGGTTTAGCAGTGAAGGCCGGAGGACGGCCAAAAATAAACTTTGTTAACCCAAAACGATTCGTGTCGAAGCAGTTCGAGTAAAGGGAGTGGGCAACGTACGCGCATGTAAAACTCAGTAGCAGCGAAACGGTCGGTAGGATCATGAGAAGACTAGGCTATTACTGAAAGGAAGTAAGAAGGAGGCCAGTTTAGCTTTCGGTATCATAACGGAGCACATAGGACAACGAGCTCACTTATGCAAAATTGGTACGGCAAGGGATAGCATGTGTAGGGCATGTATGTCATTCCTATGTCATTGCCCGACTTTCGCCTCTTACAGACACCGGCACTTAGGTGGGTACACAATATCAGAAATGTATCAACTTAGGGATGTGGTATGGAAAAACCTTTGGGATTTGGTTGGTAGCGCTAAATTTCCGACTCAGATATCCTTTTTCGAGATTCCTTTTTAGTATTTAGAGCGCATAAAAAGCTGATTACAGACTTAGGTGTATATCCATAGTCTCGTAGGAGGGATTTATATTCGCATCCTCCTTTCAAACTTATTTGACCTAACCTTTTTTGTAAAAAAAAACCTGGTGTTTGCATTTTCATTTACAAAAATAGTAAAGCTGGCTAAGTGGCGTGCTCTGATTGGTGGTTGGTTCTATTGCAGCATCTTTTTTAACCACTGGTTATTTGATATAATTTTTTAATGTTTTTCTCTGTATTTCTCTGTTCTATTAATAGTTTTCTTTCAATTTTTTCTTTATAAAAAATTTTTTTAACACTTTTTTCAAGAGACTCGTTTTCAATATTTCAGCAAAATTGCATCAATCCCAATTAAATGGCCCGTTGATGTATGGCCCATACGAACGTTTATATATTTGCTTTTAGATTGATGGCTGGTTACCTTGCTTACGTAGTCTTTAATTAACTCGCGCGCCAATGAAGTGTCAACAAGTCTTAATACAAGAGAATAACAAACTTCTAGGCAACAAAAAAGCAACAAAGGCGACATACATTAACACCACTCGCTGGCCGATGGCTGCAACGGCAACTGCAACAGCCTAACTAGTCAGTCAGCCATCAGTTGCCATCACAGGCCGGCCACCAGCAACAGTGCAGGAACACCACCACCATTTGTTCATTACTATCGATGGCAATGAACAACTAACTGAAAACACAGATGACGATATTAATGCCGATGTCGATTGCGATTGCGACGGTGGCAGTGACGGCTGTTGAGTAGCTGGCAATGAGAATGATGACGGCAGCGAAGACAACGTCATTGACTGTAGAACGACAAAATGAAAAATGGTGTGATTTTAATGTTTATAAACTCTAAAATCAATACAACCAACTAAAAGTCTGTCCCTCTCTCCGTCCATCACCTTAGGCTTGAGGCCTTATGGTCGCCAATATTCTTGTTGATCTTTTGCTGTTCTTCCCAATTGTGATGGTGTTGCTGGCGCAGCGTGCAACAATCGTGTATAGAATTCATAATCGATCATGTTGTAGTGTAGCTGAAATTTTTAGTGGCGGTTATGTTGTTGGCACTTCGCTCACTTGGTGGTAACTTCTTGCACTACATCAAGTGGCTGTGGCTGGAGATGCCATTTAGGGAAGATTTTTGCTCTTGCGAGGTGCGAAATACTTTTTGCCCACATCTTCAATTGAGTGTGTAAGCAATACCTCAGGCAAATGTAAGGCGAGATTTACACAAACGCCAAGAATCAATGCAATTTTTCCCATGTTCTGAACTGAACAAAACACTAATTTGGTCAAAATCATGGTTACCTGTAACTATGATAATGTCATAGCTACCAAGGTGGCAATGTGGCGAGTGCAGTCTGCAACAATCTGCAGTCTGTCTCTGTTTATCTGAGTTAAGAACTTCAATTGATGAAGTCAATTTGCTGCTGGTAACGCGGCCGTAGCCGTTGATACCACCTTTGATGGCAATGCCTGAGTTCTACGTGCAACACTTAAATGGCGTTCAATCTCATGGGAACTCTTGTTCTAATTGGCGAAAACGATGGTGATGCTGATTAAGAAGAACAAAATAAAAACTCTGTTAAGATCTAAATGTGCGCTACATACATTGAATATTTTTTGACTAATTAAAAAAAGCAACATACATGAGAAAAACAAATACATCAATCACCTGATTTTAATCCTGGGGTTTCCCAATACTACAGCTGGTGACATATGCAGGTTTGTATTTTAACAATGGCAAAGCTTCTCTAAAATGTAATGAATACCTTTAGGGCTCTCATTTCGATTCCCCAGCAGTTTTGCATTTAAACGCTTGTTTCCTATGAAGAAAATTCAAGAGATTAGCTAGATCAGAAAAAAAATCCGACCTTGTCCAACTTGTAACCTAGGCTATACGAGGGTTGCCTTTTATATTTCGGGATTGGACAACCCTTGTGTTGCAATCGTAAGCTTGGCATTTTTGAGGTTATACGTACTTAGAAAGTTTCGACAAACGAGCGCTATTTGTGTTGTTTATGGTAACTTAAAAGATTCATCTCGCCCAAAAAAAAAATGGAATTAAATCGTGAACATTTTCGTGCGATTATTTTTTACAACTTTCCACGAGGATGAACTCAACAACAGTGCATTGATGAACTTAACTCATGCAAAAGTGTATAGATGTTAATGGGTAATATTTTGAAAAACAATAAAGCGATTATCGATGATCAATATTTGTTTTTGTTTTTTAATCCCGAAATATAAAAGGGAAACCCTCGTAGCAGAACCGGCAAGTGCAGCTAGTGCATCAAACTGGTTCGTAAACCCCATCTGATACCTGATAGCCTTTCGTGCTTATTGATAGCCGCGAAAGCCTTTTAATACCCACCACCCTAGAATGTGATCCCATAACTTATATATATTCTTGATCGGCTGACATTATAAGGCGATCTGTTGCGCCTGTCTTTGTAAATCACGCTAGCAGTCGAACGAATATTGGTATCCGCTTGAAATTTTGCACACAAACTTGTTATTAATGTAGAGAATGCAAATAGACCATTTCGGCTAAGATTTATATAGCTCCCATATAAAATGGTCGTAGTAAATATCGGTCGTAGCTGATTTTGCAAAATTTTGAATTTAAATGTCCCCTTCAACAAAGATCATTTGAGTAACATTTTTGTACAATTCATGGTGGTGAGTTCCCAAGATTCGGTACGGCTGAACTTAGCACTTTTTTACTCTCTAACTCCAGTCCCAGTTTAACTTACTGTTCACCGAGGAATTTTGCCGATTCGTATAGCTTCAAGATTACACGTTGCAGTCTTGGTAGTGTACGTTTAGGGACAACCACCTTACGCAAAAATAAGGCAAACTTAATTTGCAGCTAAGGGGATGTGAACTCGAGTTAAAGCAACTACACCCTCACCAGTTTAAAAAGGAGGATAAATTTACAGAATTATGAAATAAACTGCATCGCGGTTATTTCGAAGGTCATAATTAGTCTTTTCCTACGGTAATAGGTAAAAAACAAAAGACTTGAGACACAAACTTGAAATCTACATAAAACGATACCCTCATAATATTGTGTACGAATATTTTAACAATCCCAAGAAACATATAGAATAAAGTTAGAACTATCAACACACAGAGAACTATTTGACACATAACTGATACTAGTTTTGATAAAGAATTTGTACCAAAGAATTTCAATTATTGGGAATCTGAAAGCCACCAGATCTTCACAGTCTATTTTAACAGCTTTGTAGAGGCCGATGGTTTGCCAGATACCTACTGCCGGCCTTAATATCATACTTCATATCGAAGTACAAATTGGGCACACTTTTAATCTTCCTGTTGGTCGGAAAGCATCAACATTATAATACCAGATTGATTGTGTGGAGGATTGACAGCATGGGTGCTATGTTTACAATCAATTCTCAGGGAGAGTGTAATTACATTGTGAAATGTGCATATGTACATATTCTCAACAGGTTGCCCCAACTCATATTGGGTTGCCCAAAAAGTAGTTGCGGATTTTTCATTTAGTCGGCGTTGACAAATTTTTTCACAGCTTGTGACTCTGTAATTGCATTCTTTCTTCTGTCAGTTATCAGCTGTTACTTTTAGCTTGCTTTAGAAAAAAAGTGTAAAAAAAGTATATTTGATTATAGTCCATTCTAAGTTTTATTAAAAATGCATTTACTTTCTTCTAAAAAATCCGCAATTACTTTTTGGGCAACCCAGTATATAAAGCAACTATGACTCTCTTCTCTGAGCAGAAAACAAAATCCCCATACATAAAGTGCAAAATATCGGAAATAGAAGATTGTAGTTCAAAATCGCAACATAGAAAAGCGAAAAGAAAAAGAGCTTACCAGCATTAGGTAATATCTTCGCTGCCGTATTCGTAAATTCAGTTTTCGTTAAGCGAAATGCGGAAAATATCCAATAATCCTACAAAAGAGCTTACCAGCTTTAAAAATCATCTTCGCTACCGTATTCATAAATTCAGTTTTCGTTAATAGATCTAAACCAGAACTTAAGACGACGATGCCAAATCATAACTTTAGTCACTGACTACGTGCCTTACTTGAGAAAAACTATGTATCTTCAAAACCATACAAGTTATTGCGAAAATGTTCATTTTAAACTAAACATCCAATATCATCGTTAACGTACAAAAAAAAAAAGAAAACCACAACGATAAACATCATTTCGTTAAATCAAATTTCAATTTGGACAATTTTTAGGGTAACAAAAACATTCGAAATATTCAAGATCGCGTTAAATATTCGAAGCTCGTATATTTCGCAGCTACGCAGATTTAAACATTTAAACGGAAGCAAACTCACAAAAAGCTCACAAAAGGCTAAAGCAAAAACCAACAAAAACCTAATCGCATCCTGAACATCATCGGTATCAACACCAGTGGCAGTAGCGTTCATCAGACAGACAGGCGGGAGAAAGACGCAAGAGAAAAATTAAGAAATGTGAAATTAGCAAAAACGTTGCCATAATTGTATCACGTGCAACCATGCAACCAACCATCCATCCTTCTATCCTCACACATTTGCTGCCTTGAAATCCATACAGCAACTGGTCGTCAGTTTTAGGCCATACAGCCCAATCAAACGATTCATCATCTCTTCTTTAATGCAGTTTTACAGTTCATAAACATCAACAAGTGATGCAAAAAGTCCCACAAGTGGCAAAAAACTCGACCAAAAATCAACACAACGACGGCGACGAGTTTGGCATCGATGACCGTCACCGTCATCAGTCGCCTCAGTATCCCACCATATCGTCATTGTCCATCTCGATGAGGCTGATCAACATCTCAAAGCCATTCTGATGATGATGATGGTGATGGTGATCCTTCTACGTTGACGTTGGAAAATGTATGCGATGGGTGAGCGCGCGATGCGCGATGAGCGATCGCTTCGGCTGTTGACTTGATGGAATGATGGGATGCTACGATGTGTAGAGCAATGCGTTGCGAAAACAAAATTCCATGACGACTGGACAGTATTAAACATTTCTCGCTTTAAATCTCTTGTGCTTGCCTGCTTGCTTCTTGTGCAGCAACAACAAATCGTACAAAACGCTTAAACAAAAACCAGAAATAAGCTCAGAGCAAACACTCACAAAAAACTCAACACTGTCTGGTGTTTTACTCGGTTCCTTGGGTATCAAAGCTAAATGCTGCCCCCCGCTCTCTTGACCAACAACCAAATGCTCAATGTCTGTGCTATGTGCGGTTGCTGCTGCAGTGGTGGAGATGTTTCAAGATCATTTCACTTGGAGGTGATACTTCTGGTTCATCGTTCCTGGTGAGTGATGTGCCATGAAAATAAAAACGGTAGCAACATGAAATTGTGCCTTAAAAAAAAAGAGGATGGTGTTAGTATGGAGGTTCCTTGAAGGCGAATTTTTTTTACCCTATGACCATTACATGTCATTCGGTAGTATGGTGCATAAAATCTAAAATCAAAGCCTATGCGGTTGTAATATAGCACTGAGATTTTTGTGAGAATTTTCATTGCCAGGTGTTATGTTTTCTTGAAAATCGACCAAATCACAACTTTGAAGTTGACGTTTTGGTAGAATTCAGAATACGAATGAAGAGGAAAGTGGAAAGTGGAGAGGGCCTTAATGCACAATAAGAGAAATGTAGAGTTACTGATATTTGAGTTCTAACACATCATGGGAATTGCATCCAAAAAAACTCATTGCTCCATTTGGAGTCTAACTGGTACTAGTTTTGATATTTAGTATCTTCATGAACGGATCATTCAACCTGCACTAAGATAGCAAAAACATATATTGCTTAGATTCCACAAAAATGATTTAAGGAAGCAGACCTTTTGGCATGTTCCTCGATATTAAGTAAAGAGGTTGCATACATTACAACATTTCGCTCACTATCTTTCTCCCGTGTAGGTCACATCGAAAAAAGCTCAAATGACAAAATGTCTTTTATTTTTCAAACAGAATATTTTTATACGGTCGCGCTTAAAATATCAATGAGCTTCAATGAGTTTTTTCGGGATTTTAGCCAAGCCCATCAAACATTGCTCTCGCACTGGTTGCAGTATGGTGTTGTTGGTGTTGTTTGTGTTTTGTTGCAATGTTCTCAATAAGTGTCACAAAACAAAAACTCTTTTGGGTCTCCGAGTTTAAGCTGTGTACCATCTCTCCCCATTTTCCATGTATCCCTGGACTTTTTCTTACCTCATAGGACTTTTGGAATTTTTATTTGGGATTTCATAGCCTGTGTATTTTGTTTTTTTGGCGATCACCTTCAATCGAGGTGATATCTGCAAACACAACACGAAAACCATATACCAGAATTGTCGAATTGGAGTGAGTGAAGTTGTGGTACTGTGCGCTTGATTTGTGTTGTATTTCAATGTGTTCCGATGATGTTGGTCGGAATAAATCAAATCTTGCTTAAGAATCAATATGCGCATCGTTACACATGAATTTGCAACAACAAAAACGCTCGTTTTTGCCAAGATGCCTGAAAAAACATTGCGCAGACACTTGATATTATTTGGCTTTTTGCTTCACGCACACTGTTTGCACACTGGGGAAAATGTCTTTGCAATCTTTAATAACCGGACAAATATAAAAGGATTATCTTCTTAGCTTCCTCAAAATTATCATTGGATCCACCGTGTTAAAAGTATATACAAAATGAATTTTGTTTGAAGAAAACTAAAAGAATCCAAGAATTTTAAAGAAATTTCTATAATTTAAATAAAATTTTCTCAAAAAAACTTTTTTTCTTAGTAAAAACAATCTTCATTCGTTTTTGTGTTTACTAATCCCGAAATATAAATGCAACCCTCGCACATACAGCTCCTATATGATTGTATGTGGTATGTTTGTCCGATTTTGAGTAATATTGCAAATATGTGCTCATTTGTTATGTCCGCCTTTGACGCCTAACGCCTGGGCTCAAATCCCGGTGTGAACATCAACAACATTTTCAGCGGTGGTTATTCCCTTACTAATGGTGGCTAAATTTGTATGGTGTCCTGCAATATCACTATACGGCACGCCGTTCGGACTCGGCATAAAAAAGAGGCCCCTTATCATTGTGCTTAAACTTTAATCGGACTGCACTGATTGATATGAGAGAAGTATCCTCTGTTCATTAATTGAATGATCATGGGAAATTTAGTAGTAGTAGTTCAAATTGAATTGGAATGTGATACAGTTTCCAATTTCCACAGGACTTTCGCCTTTCCTTATTCGTTTTTTTATAAGATCAAATGTCCAGTAGATTTTCTCTAAAGATAAAAGTTCTATTGAACTTTCTCTAGAAAATTCCCACTATTCCAATCCATTAAAGAACAGCGCCAGGGGCTTTGCAAGAATTTTATTTTGGGGGGCGACACCCCGCATTTTTATACCCTCCACCGTAGGATAGGGGATATATTCATTTAGTCATTCCTTTTGCAACACATCGAAATATCAATTTCCGACCCTACAAAGTATATATATTTCGGATCGTCGTAAAATTCTAAGACGATTTAACGATGTCCGTGTGTCTGTCCGTCCGTCTGTGGTAATCACTCTAGAGCCTTCAAAAATGGAGATACTGAGCTGAAATTTGGCATAGATACGGCTTTTTGATGCACGCTGTTTAAATTATTGAACGGGCCAAATCGGACCATATTTGGATATAGCTGCTATATAGACCGATTTTCCGATAAAGGGTCTAATGCTCATAAAAACTTAATTTTTCATCCGATTTTGCTGAAATTGAAAACAGTGAGTAGTTTTAGACTTCCCGACAACTGATCCAAATATGGTTCAGATCGGACTATATTTAGATATAGCTACGATATAGACCAATCTCCCGGTAAGGGATCTGAACGCCATAAAAGCTTTATTTATTACCCGTTTTAGCTGAAATTCAAAACAGTGCGCTATTTTAAGCCTTCCGACATCTGACGTAAATATGGTTCAGATCGGACTATATTTAGATATAGCTGCCATATAGACCGATCTCCCGATAAAGGGTCTGAAGGCTATAATAGCTTTGTTTTTTATCCGTTTTCGCTTAAATTTGGAATAGTGCGCAGTTTTAAGCCCCATAATATCTCACCCAAATATGAAACAGAACGGACTATATTTATAAATAGCTGTAATTTAGACCGATCTGCCGATAAAGGTTCTGAAGCCCATAAAAGCCTTATTTTTTATCCAATTTTGCTAAAATTTGAAAAAGTGAGTTATTTTTAGCCTCCTAACACCCGACCTAAATATGGTTCAGATCGGACTTTATTTAGATTTATTACCCGATTTCGCTGAAATTTTAAACAATGAGTTTTTCTGAGCCTGACGATATCCGACCTTAATATGGTTCAGATCGTTTTATAATTGGATGTAAAGGGGGATTTTTTTGAGGTTAGGATTTTCATGCATTAGTATTTGACAGATCACGTGGGATTTCAGACATGGTGTCAAAGAGAAAGATGCTCAGTATGCTTTGACATTTCATCATGAATAGACTTACTAACGAGCAACGCTTGCAAATCATTGAATTTTATTACCAAAATCACTGTTCGGTTCGAAATGTGTTCATTCACCGTAACGTTGCGTCCAACAGCATCTTTGAAAAAATACGGTCCAATGATTCCACCAGCGTACAAACCACACCAAACAGTGCATTTTTCGGGATGCATGGGCAGTTCTTGAACGGCTTCTGGTTGCTCTTCACTCCAAATGCGGCAATTTTGCTTATTTACGTAGCCATTCAACCAGAAATGAGCCTCATCGCTGAACGGTGAATGAACACATTTCGAACCGAACACTGATTTTGGCAATAAAATTCAATGATTTGCAAGCGTTGCTCGTTAGTAAGTCTATTCATGATGAAATGTCAAAGCATACTGAGCATCTTTCTCTTTGACACCATGTCTGAAATCCCACGTGATCTGTCAAATACTAATGCATGAAAATCCTAACCTCAAAAAAATCACCCTTTATCTGTCAAAAAGGCCAATATTTTATCCTACAAAATTGAATAGTGACATATATATTAGACCACTCAATGTCCGTGCCGAATTTGGGTGCTTAAGTTATCTAATTTTCACCGGGTTGTGACGAAATGGGGTTTACATATATACCCGAGATGGTGGCTATCCAAAGTACGACCCGGCCGAACTTAATGGCTTTTTACTTGCTTATTTTTTTATTCCACTCCTGGTACGATTTCAACATATCATATTTGGTACAACTTACCGTATATTTGTAGAGATATCGATCATTTTTAGCACATTTTTTTAGCACGATTTTCTCTATATATAAGTTTCGGTATCGGAAGGGGGACGGACCCTCCCCCTGATGCCAAAAACACAACCCAAAATCAAAGTGGACCGATCGGAACAATATAGGTATTAAATGAAAGGCTATGGAGAGTAGAATACGAATATGGTATTAAAATTTGAGTCTAAGTACCCATTGGGTCGCCCCAACCCCAAAACTCTGACAAACAGACATATTGGAAGTTCATTTTAATATGGGGCTCAAATAAAAGGTATTAGGTAGTAGATTTCGAATCTGGCATACAAAATCAGATCGAAGTATAGGGGGTCATGCTACCCCTCAAAAACGCCTTTAGACCCATTATGACTATATGATAATTGGCTGAACCGATTTTCTTAACATTTTCATAGATTGTGTACGTTTGTCAGGAAGGAAACATAGGCTATATAATAAGTTTTAGATATCGGGTGGAGGCGGACCCTCCCCTTTACCGTGAAAACGCCACCCATATCCGAAAGTGGTCCGAAGGGCACAATAAAGGTATCAAATGAAAGATATTGGAAACCAGAACACGAATATGGTATTAAAATTAGTGTTCATGTACCACCGGTGGCTGCTCCAGCCCCAAAACACCCTCCAAACGGTTCATATTTACCGGCCATGGCAATATGGGGCTCAAAAATAAATTAGATATTAGAGAGTTAAAGAAGGGGCAGTGGAGCGGGCCTTGTATAGAGGTAAAATTTCTTCAAAATCCCACAACGGAATGGAGGGTCAGACGTAATGGGTTAAAATTTTGTCTTTAAAAATATTTATAGAAACTTGCCCATACAAAACCTTTTTGGATTTTTTTTATTGAAAAATTGTTTCGAAGAGGGTCCGGCACGTGCTGATGTTTTGTCATAAGGGAATATAACGCTGAAATTTTGTCTCTAGAAAAATATCATTAAATTTTTTTAGAAAAAAATTTCATTAAAATTTTGTTTTACTTAGAATTTTATAACAATTTTGACCTTAAGGAAAACAATTTTAAGGCGGCCCTGGCCTCAGCAAAGTGTTATCTTTGCCCAAAATTAAAAATATGAAATTTTGTCATTATAAAAAATATTAATGAAATTTTTGTTTTGAATCAAATCAAATTCAAATTTAAATTTTTTTTAGACATTATCTCAAATAAATTGGTACATATTTCAGCTCAATGATAAGGGATTTCCTTTTTATAGCGGAGTCCAAAGAGCGCCACATGGCGACATTTTTTTTTTTTTTTTTTTTTTAATGTTTACTATGACTATGTACCTCTAAAATGTCACCGAGGGATGATTAGGTGAGGTTAGAATAACAGTCTTTTCTCAAACTCACTTTAACAATTTTAGTTCATTTTGATACCAAGTAGCGTCAGACCAAAGCCTCTGTTGGGAATCTATCCCACAATCCCCCGCTGATTGCCCAGTGCGATACCAACATGACTACCGAGGAAATCGTCGCCGATTTCTTGGCAGAATTCGAATCCAGGTGTGTAGTATTATAGGCGGAAATGCCAAACTTTTATCCGTAATGGCCACCGCCTGCATTGAATATCTTTAAAATTTTTCAAAAATTTTGATAATTTGAAAAAAAAATATTTAAGGCCATTTTGACAAGTTCGTGTCTTAAGTCTTTTGTTTTTCTTCACAATTTTTTAGTTGCACTTTATATTGTTCAAAGTTAGTTGTTATTTCTTCAAGTGCTTTCTTGTGACGATACCTACCTTGTCCTATGTGTTTTTCTTTTTTCTCCTTTATGCTTTTCCACACACTCAAGCCAAGTATTGAACATTTTTATATATATTTTTATAGTTTTTGCGCACAGATGTCCATTCTGGGCTTTAAGTCGGACAGATATCATGGCAGAAAATTTATTTTATGGCGGTAATGGTGTTATGTTTTACGCGATTAGCAAGACCAATGTTTTGACATTGCTAAACAAAATGTATAACGAAATGTTTGTTTATCAGCGTACGTTTGTATGTCCACACATCACATCACACCAATAACACATACTCGTACATATTTGTAAGGCAAAGGCAAAAAAAACCAAATGGAAACTGTTCATCATTATTGCCTTCATGATCATGAAGGCATTGATCATTTGAGGCATTTTTTACAGCGACAAAGAAGTGCACCTCACTGTACAAAATCGTTAAAAGGCAATCAATGTTTATTTGCAGTACATTACTGTACAACAATGAAACGAAAGGTATGCATCCATCAAATCGAAGATCATATCACACATAAGAAAAAAATCGTCTTCATCATCAGTAATAATAATAACAACAAAGTAGTTGGGATAAACGGTCCATTGGATCATAACAGGGGGCAGTGAGCAGTTGAAAATAGTGGTACATGAAATTAGTTAGACCCAAATTAAATTAGGAAAATTGCTTTCAACAAATACTTTTTTAAAAATGCTATAGAGTGTTGATATCAGAGTTGCCACTTACAAAAAAAGTTTTCCTGATTGATATGATGTGATGATATGAAGT
Organism: Stomoxys calcitrans; assembly: GCF_963082655.1. Taxonomy (NCBI): domain Eukaryota; kingdom Metazoa; phylum Arthropoda; class Insecta; order Diptera; family Muscidae; genus Stomoxys; species Stomoxys calcitrans. The sequence goes on along the minus strand of NC_081556.1, from coordinate 155,205,774 downwards.
TAAAATGCATTTACTTTCTTTTAAAAAATCCGCAATTACTTTTTGGGCAACCCATTAGCATAGCAAAACAATAAGCAATAAGTATATGGAATTAATTGTTTAACAAGAAGATTAGGGCCGAGGGTCTTAATAGTAAGGACTGTACTTTACTCCCAAAGCCTTACATTTAATTCCCATATTGTCGTCTTAGAAAGCTATTGTGAAGGGTGGAACAGCCACCAGATCCTTGGCCACCACTAAATAAATATCACATACTTATCATTCACTCAATGACCTTTCATTTAAATCTCATACTAGCTTGGATGGCTTTGGCGGTTCTCCAGGTTAGCAAAACTCTGATTTCTTAATGGATTCGTGGTTTTCGAATTCGTGGTATTCGTGGTTTCGAAAAAACCACACAAAAAGTCAACACGGCAACACTGTTTGTATTAAAGAAACTATAATGACTCTGTTGGTTATGGTGACCCAATGCCTAAAAGGGTTCATCAACTAACTAGTGTCGGATGGTAAAAATGTCTTAATTGTACCGCTAATTCGCCTTTGACTTTTTCCTTGGAAAATATTTTACGACATTACCTAAGAGTAGCTCAAAAAGCAAAGCCTTAGATTAAGGCAATTTTTTATGGTTTATTTACTAGACTAAAGACACATTAAACGAACAACCATTTAAACATTGCACTTGTCACTGGAGTGGCGGTTAGTGTGTTTTCTTCATCTTCTGCAGATGCTGTGATGATACACTGCTCCCTATTTCCATGGCTTGTAGGCCATTGATTTTTAAGCTCACTTTCAAAGCATCGCCAACGGCAGCCACACAAAAAAATGTTGAAAGCGAAAAGGTTAATTGGTATCTCAGTTATGTTCTAATTTAGATTAAGAGCATTTCGTGGTGCCCAACTCCTTTATCCGCTTGTTCCGAAGGCGGTGCACTAATAAAAATGTTTTCTTGGGGGTTTATAGACTATTTTTCTTTTGATTTGATGGCATTTATGTGGCACATTTATTACAGTTGCTCTCTTAACTGTTGCTGTTTTCCAGTTTCTCCAAAATGACTGAGTGACTAACTGAAGCACTGACAGACTGACAGTTGTCTTTTGGGGCTTCCACGTGTGTCCCCAGTGCTTATTTGGGGAGCTGCTCACCATTTCAAGTTGAATGGCGTTGATGCTTCTGTTTGATTTAACGGTAGCCGACTTGTATGAATCTTTAATTGTTCACTTTTCGGGTTTATCGAAAAATAATTTTTTTCCATCTCAGCTAATCTCATTTCGTTTCGTTTTTTTTAATTTTTTAAAGACTTTAAAACTGGGAAATTAACATAATTGATTTTTATAGTACATTGTTCAATATTCCAAAAAATTACCGCCTGACCCTATTGCCGTAAAGGCATATGTCTTCTTTTACCCTTCCACTGTGGTGTGGTGTGTTTTGGTGCTTTAAAAAGAAGTTCCCATGATTTTCTATTAAATTTTTGATTTTAGAATAATTTATTAATTATTTGTTGTTGTCCCCACGTCCACAGTCAGATAACAAAATATGCTTTATTACCATTTCTAAATGCTTAACTGGCTATGATACGATAGAAAGAGAAAACGGAAACGTTGTTTATGAGCTTCATAAAATTCAATAAACCAATCAAAACCAAACACTTGATATGTGATATCAATGGCATCAATGAATGAATGAATCCAAGTCTGAACGATTGGATAATATCAGAGAAGATATAGGAGACATGAAAGGAGATCAGGTATCCATGTTACTTTTATAACGCATGTGTCTTAAATCTTTTACTTTTTAGTAATATCACCTATATGCCCATTTAAATAAATTTAGTGCGGAAATTGTATACTTTAGTCAAAGACGATTGAAATACAAATGAAAACAAATAAAATCGTCTCTCACCTTAATTTTGATTCTCACCCTTCAAGATAGGAAAAATGATAAATAAATCTCTTACTATTCATGAATGAAATAGCCAAATAAACCAAACACACCAGCCAGCACTTGACAAAATTATTATAAACAAGTAAAAGCGTGCTAAGTTCGGCCGGGCCGAATCTTATATACCCTCCACCATGGAGCGCATTTGTCAGTTCTTTTCCCGGCATCTCTTCTTAGGCAAAAAATGATATAAGAAAAGATTTTCTCTGTTATTAGAGCGATATCAAGATATGATCCGGTTCAGACCACAATTAAATTATATGTTGGAGACCTGTGTAAAATGTCAGCCAATTCGAATAAGAATTGCGCCCTTTGGGGGCTCAAAAAGTAAAATAGAGAGATCGATTTATATGGGAGCTGTATCGGGCTATAGACCGATTCAGACCATAATAAACACGTATGTTCATGGTCATGAGAGGATCCGTCGTACAAAATTTCAGGCAAATCGGATAAGAATTGCGCTCTCTAGAGGCCCAAGAAGTCAAGACCCAAGATCGGTTTATATGGCAGCTACATCAGGTTATGGACCGATTTGACCCATACTTGGCACAGTTGTTGGATATCATAACAAAACACGTCGTGCAAAATTTCATCCCAATCGGATAAGAATTGCTCACTCTAGAGCCTCAAGAAGTCAAGACCCAAGATCGGTTTATATGACAGCTATACCAAGTAATGGCCCGAATTGAACCATACGTAGCACAGTTGTTAGAAGTGATATTAAAACACTATGTGCAAAATTTCAGTCTAGTCGGATGAGAATTGCGCCCTCTAGAGGCCCAAGAAGTCAGGACCCAAGATCGGTTTATATGGCAGCTATATCAGGTTATGAACCGATTTGAACCATACTTGGCACAGTTGTTGGATATCATAACAAAACACGTCGTGCAAAATTTCATCCCAATCGGATAAGAATTGCGCACTCTAGAGGCTCAAGAAGTCAAGACCCAAGATCGGTTTATATGGCAGCTATATCAGGTAATTAACCGATTTGAACCATACTTGGCACAGTTGTTGGATATCATTACAAAATACGTCGTGCAAAATTTCATCCCAATCGGATAAGAATTGCGCACTCTAGAGGCTCAAGAAGTCAAGACCCAAGATCGGTTTATATGGCAGCTATATCAGGTTATGGACCGATTTGAACCATACTTCGCACAGTTGTTGGATATCATAACAAAACACGTCGTGCAAAATTTCATCCCAATCGGATAAGAATTACGCACTTTAGAGGCTCAAGAAGTCAAGACCCAAGATCGGTTTATATGGCAGCTATATCAAAACATGGACCGATATGGCCCATTTACAATACCAACCGACCTACACTAATAAGAAGTATTTGTGCAAAATTTCAAGCGGCTAGCTTTACTCCTTCGGAAGTTAGCGTGCTTTCGACAGACAGACGGACGGACGGACGGACGGACGGACATGGCTAGATCGACATAAAATTTCACGACGATCAAGAATATATATACTTTATAGGGTCTCAGACGAATATTTCGAGTAGTTACAATCAGAATGACGAAATTAGTATACCCCCCATCTTATGGTGGAGGGTATAATAAAATTTTAAGTAATTGTATTTAAACAGAATATTGTCTAGCTTAGATTCTTCATATTTGAAAATACAAAAAAAAAATTGAGAAAAGTAAGGTAAAATTAGGATGTTAAGGGTAAACAGAACCATGAATCCATTACCAAATTCTTAATCATGACTCTGCCTTCGCACTTATTTATTTATAAGTAGTTTAATTTAGAGGCAAAAAGTCCAATTTCAAAGTAAACTAGTTTGGAAAGCAATGCCAATTTACCTAGGAACATACCAATAAGGAACAGAGGCAATTTTCCCACATATCATAAGCAGTGTTGCCACTCAAGATCCTACCAAATCCGACCAAAACCTACCAACCTACCTTTTTTATACCCCCCAACGAAGAGTTGACTATTTTGTCAAACATCAAATTAAGTATTTTCAGCCTTGTACGCACTCTATATCGTCGTAATATTCATAGCCATATCCGTGTTTTTGCCTGGTTTTCAATGAGCTACCGTGGCGAGTTTGGATAAAGCGATCCCTCAATTTAAGGTCTTGAACCCATAAGAGGGCATTTACTACTGATTTCCACAGTAACCCTGCATAACCCCTCAGTTTTTGAGTCTGCACCAGATCTGACCATATTTGTATGTAGCTGTCATAGCGCCCAATTTTCCGATTGAAAGCATTGAAATCATCAAAACAGCATTTTTATCCAGATTTTACGAAGTTTGGATTAGATCACTTGACACTCGTACCAGTTAAAGTTACTTCCAGAACTCACACACTTTTTCTAGGAAATTTGAAACAGAAATTTGAAACGTCTGTTAAAACTACAGGTTATAATGTTCGTCTTTAAATTTGGCACAAACATTTTTTTTGGCGTAGAGACAAAGCCTATTGAAATTGAAAAAAATCGATTCAGATTTGGATATAGCTCCCATATATATGTTTGTCCGATTTGAAGTAATTATGCAATTAAATAGTCATTTGGTAGGAAAGATTTTCTATGACTCCTAATATATCTGGTGAATTTCATAAAAATCGGTTCAGGTTTAGATATAGCCGCCATATATGTATATCGCCCGATTTTCACTTCTACAATCACTGCAAGCGCATTTATTTACAAGTCTTGCCAAAATTGTGCACAATGCTTTCCTCGATGCCTAGTGACTAGAGGAACACCCCAAGGAGGGCTGTTCTCACCGATGATGTGGAACCTCGTGATTAATGAAATACTGAGGGATCTCGATGGGGAAGGCACGAGGATTGTCGCTTATGCGGACCAAGGCAAATTTCTGTCGCCAATCAGCGAGATCATGGAAGGGTCACTGTCGCGAGGGGCTACCAGAAATGGGTTGAGGACCAACCCAGGGAAGAGGGAGGATTTCAGTCCTTGGACGGGGTCATCCTGCGGCTATCGAAGGGGGCGTAGTACCTAGGCATAGTCCTCGATTGGAAACTGTCGTGGAAGAGGAACACCGAGGAAAGAAGCCGTAAGGCACGGTGTGCTATTTACTCCTGCAGAAGGATGTTCGGAAGGAAGTGTGGGGTGACTCCCAAGATGATTTATTGGATGTATACGGACATCGTGAGACCAGTACTGGCCTACGGAGCACTGGTATGGTGGGACGCCGTTGGGAAGAGGACGCGTGCGGCGCTGAGATCCGCACCGCAAGCATGTATGGAGGCGATGCTGGATATGCAGCCCATTGGGGCCTATATATAAAACAGCGCCGTCAAGGTCGCGCTAAGGCTAAGAGAGCCCGGCGTGCTGAAGGAGGATGGTTGCGGCCACTCAATATCAGTATGTCTCTGAGACTGCCGGACGAGTGTACGGTCTTGCAGGCAGAGGTCTGTGCCATTGCAGTAGTCGCAAAAGAAATTCTAGCAAGGGGCTTACCGCCCTCGAAACTCAGAATTTATGTAGACAGTATGGGGTGCTCAAGGCCTTGAGGTCGAAGATGGTGATGTCAAGATGCGTGGCGGACTGTTTGGAGTCCCGGGTAGGCTCCGAGCCCACGATGTGACGCTGACATGGGTTCCTGGGCATGAGGGAATTCCAGGAAATAAGAGAGTGGACGAGTGCGCCAAGAGGGGTTCATCTGCACCGGGCGAACCAATCATCGGTCTTGCCTATTTGCTATTTTTCGAGCTACTGAACACTGTAGATGGGATGGCCAGGGCGGCGTCGGTGGCAAGGTGGGACTTGGTAGATGGTTGTCGGACTGCGAAGGTGCTATTGCCGGTCATCACCGGAGGAGGACGAGGAAGTTGCTGGCATTCGATAAGAAGTCGATGAGTACTTTGAAAGGAGTCATAACCGGACACTGTGCTATAGGCCGCATGGCGACGCACACGGGGATATCGCACAATGACTTCTGTAGGAGTTGCCTCGATGAGGATGAGGAGGAGACTATTGACCACTTGCTGTGTTCCTGTCCGAGTCTGGAGAGACGTTGGCTCTCCTTTCTGGGGAGCCATTTCTTCTGTGATCTGGGTGAACTTGCGAACTGAATCAATTAATTTTTAAATTAAAAATGAAAAAAAATTCCAATCAGGGTCGTTATTGAAAAAAAATCAGAATTCACTTAAAAAAATTATTGATTCAATCAATATTTTAATTAAAAACGTTTTTATATTCAATTACATTTTTAATTGAAAAATGATATATGACTTAATATAGCTCCCATGTAAACTAATCTCTCGATTTAACTTCTTGAGCCTCCAAAGGGCGAAATCTTTATTCGTTTTGAAATTTTGTTTGACAACTTCCGGCAAAACTTCCAACATTCTTTGCAATTATTTTTGAAATAGGTCTATAACCTGATATAGCTCCCATACAAACCAACTCCCGAGTTGAGGCTCTGGAAGTCGCAATTGTTATTCGATTATGCATCGATTTGAATCGACCTTTGGAAGTTGTAATAGAACACCACATGCAAAGTTTGAGCCCAATCGGATAATAAATACAGCTGCTAGTGGCTCACGAATTCAGGTCAAAGGACCAACATATATGGGAGCTATATCCAAATCTGAACCGATATGTGCCATTTGCAAACCCCAACGACTTATACAATAAGAAGAATTTGTGCAAAATTTCATGCGGATATCTTTCTTCGATCGCTACCGTGATTTCCACATACGTGTGGACAGGGGGGCGGACGGACAGAATTGGCTAGATCGACTTGGAATGTCAAGACGATCAAGAATATATAAACTTTATGGGATCGATGTGTTACAATCGCAATGACTAGATTAGTATACCCCCATCCTATGGAGTTGGGTATAAAAATTCCACAAACATGTAGTAAATTTTACACATTAACATGCTATACTCTGAACATTGTGCACTTACAGCGACCAAAACACATCGGTCTAACCGTGACAAGAAAATGAGAAGATACACATAGAACTGGATCGCAAAGTTGATCCAGTTCTATGTGTTTTAAACAAAAATGTCTTGATGGCGTAAATTTTTCCACCACGTCGCCAATTAAAGAATAAGTCTCTTATGGGTACGAACATTGGATCTAAGCCGATGCATCGTTGTCCGGACTCTCCGGAGCGACTGAAAAATAAAAACAAAGCAAATAGCTAACCAATGTTGGTCCCTGGTCACAAAGTTGTGTCAAGTAACAAAAGAGCAGATTTGCTTGCGAGAGAGAGTGCAAATATTCCCACTGTCTCGATAACAGACATTCACCCTTCTCTATAACATTTTTACTACGAGCTGCGATTACGTAAACTACCTGGATCTTGTTTTATTCATTCTTAACTCTATAGGTTACATTAAATTTACATTAAATTAAGTAATAAACTAAATATGTATACAATACAAATATATAAAAATTTTTAGATTAAATGAAAAACACAATCACTATGTATTGAGGTGTAGAATTAAATTTTTTAACTGAATCATGATTTTCAGAGAGATCACAGGGATTATAATAATTATTAAATTTTATTATAAAGACTATTGAGGAATCACAATGGGCCACGCTAAGGTCCCGGCGGATACCTGCACGTCTACGTCTGGTATCACCCTCATCCAACCAATCCTAACCTACATAAAGCTTTCATATATATCTTTCATTTGGTATGGGCCATGTAGTTGAAACAACTCTGCTCTGGTCTTTACAAAATTGTGCACAATATATTCTATTTATTTGTAGAAATGTCGAAACATTATTATACCAATTATTTCAAAACATCCAATCACCACCAAAACATCCTAGTCTCCGACTAACTTAAAAGCTGCATTAAGCATCCTTTTAACTGTTTCTTCGTCTATCTTCCCAAAAATGTCATCACCCCGTACTGTAATCAATGAACCACACATGTATGGAAGTACATATTCAAGTTTGTGTCTTAAATCTTTTGTTCTCATAACGAAACGAAAATCTCAGTGTTTACATTCGACAAATCTATCAACGCTTTGATCGTTATCTTTGAGGGAAAAGCAATAATGTTTATTGATTTTCATGGAACGCTCAAATCTTACAAAGAAATGCCACCAAACTAAAGAAAAGATAGTAAGAACAACAACAACAGCAACATACTATTGATGAAGCAACTATGTCGCCTTGGATACATATTCAGAAGGAGACATCTTCTGCGTCATTATTATCAAAATCTAATAAAGTCGTTAAATTGTAGAAAATTCGTTAAAACCTACATTTAAATTATCGTAATGTGTTTTAAGAAAAATTCAACTATTAAAAGGGAGATAGAGAGAGAGAGAGAGTCTTAAGCATTTAATGTTTCAGACTGTGTAACCTTTATTAGCCGCCTGGTTGTTGTTCTTCTACTAGATAAGATGCCATGGCAAAGGGAACATCTATTAACGCCATAAAACGATAGCGTTTATGCCCCCAAATTAAAGAAAAAGAAAAATAATTAAACTCTAAACTCAACGCTTGACTAGAATGTAATGTTCCTAAAACTTAAAAAATTATTACAACTGCCAAATAGCTGGCTAACCATTTATGTGGCGTATGGAAGTAGGCCACACATTCATCCATCAACCATCGAGATGCTGATGAGTGGTAGTGGGTTGTGTCTGATTTTTGTATTTAATGGCTATGAGATTACATGAAAACTCCTCTGCATTCGGCGGTTAGGATAGGCAAATCTCTCTCATCTTTGGGCCAGTTGGGTGCCGTGGACTCATATGTAAAGTGTTGTCGTTAACAGATCATTGAGCCAGGCATACTCGTACATCGTTTAGTGTTCTGCCACCACATCCCACAGATTTGAGCAGTCAGTCAGCCATTGGTTGGTCGTTGTTTCGTTTCGTTGACTTGATTCTTTAGGAGGAGGTAAGTATTCTGATCATTCGTTCATCATTAAAGTGTTTTTTATGGCTTTACAGTCGCCTTAGAGAAACCCACTCATATAGACCGACAGAAAGACAGACAGACGATCGATGATGGTGCAGCACCACCAGTCACAACACTCCGTTAATGTTAATGTCCCTGTCTCACATTCCAAGCGGAGCGGATTCTAGTGTTCTTTGTTGTTGTTGAATATATTTTTTGTATCTTGGCTGCCGAGGTTTTTTGTACAGAAGCTGAACTTTGTTTTACGCATTCGATAAAGCGAAATGAGAGAAGTCTACGTCGTCATGTTGTAGTCAAAATTGATTTAAATGACAATAAAAATCACAAAAGGAGTTATTTCATGATTTTTATGATGATGAAAATGACGTCCACTGATCTTGGAGGACGATGACGGCGAGACCATCACCAAAACAAAAAGAACTTTTAATTGAAAAGACAACAACAAAATAAATAAATGCGGCTTAATGTGGCAACAGAACCTTTTAGAATCTAACACTGATTTCATTTTTATAGAAGGCAACTTGTTGGTGGTCCTAAATAAAACAAAACAACACATTGCTTTAATGACAATATTTATTGTTAGACAAGATTTATTTGGAAAAAAGCATTCTCTTTGGTTCAACTTAATGGGACTTGGTTGTCTCATTAGTTCCAAGCCAAACAAGCTCTCAAACAAATAACTGTTTTAAGAAGAAACAAGTAACTATGGGGCTAAGAGAAGTCTGATTTGAGTTTAAGACTATTTATATAAAAAACTACCCGAACCGGGCCCGCATTGCGAGGCACAATTCCACGCATGGTAATTAAAAAAATTTTTCCCAAAGAAGTGTCGCAAAGAAGTGAAGGACGCCGTTCGGACTCGACTATAAAAAAAGCTTCCTTATCATTGAGTTTAAACTTGAATCGGAAAGCACTCATTGATGTGTCAGAATTTGCAACTTCTCGGTTCCTGGTGGAAGTGTTCTTCCTTAGGGTAATGTTCCCCAAAACACTTGGCTCCAAAATTGGATATAAAATTCGTTTTTTACTCTCAAATAACTTTGGGGGCGCGGCCGCTGTGTACTTGAACCCAAATTTTTATACCATATTCATGTTCTGGTCTCTAATACCTTTCATTTGATACCTTTATTGTGTCCATCGGACTACTTTCGGATATGGGTGGCGTTTTTGCGGTAAAGAGAAGGGTCCGCCTCCACCCGATATGTAAAAATTATATAGCCTATGTCTCCTTCCAGACAAGCGTACATAATCTATGAAAATTTTAAGAAAATCGGTTCAGCCAAGTATCATATAGTCATAATGGGTCCAGTGGCGTTTTTAAGGGGTGGCATGACCCCCTATACTTCGATCTGATTTTGTATGCCAGATTCGAAATATACTCCCGAATATCTTTCACATTCATACTCCCGAATATCTTATTAAAATAAACGTCCAAAATGTCTGTTTGGGGCGGTTTTGGGTTTGGGGCGGCCCGATGGGTACATAGACCCAAATTTTAGTTCCATATTCGTATTGTACTCTCCAATACCTTTCATTTGATACCTACATTGTCCCGATCGGTCCACTTTTGATTTTGGGTTGTGTTTTTGGCATAAGGGGGAGGATCCGCCCCCCTTCCGATACCGAAAAATTATATAGCCTATGTTTCTTTCCAGACCAACCTACACAATATGCGAAAATTTCGAGAAAATCGGTTCTGGCATTTTTCAATCTATACGGAACAAACAAAACGAGTCCAGAGTCTGTATCCGTGATTGACTAATGTGCCCATTTTGGGCGTTTTTGTGGGGGTGGGGTAACTCCTTAACCTCTACATTAATTTTTATGCCAGATTCGTTATCTACTCCCAAATACCTTTCATTTGAGTCCCATATTGTGATGATCGTCAAATAAACCTATTTTAAGGGGTTTTGGGGCTGGCCGGCCCCCAGGTACTTAGACCCTTAACTTTTATTGTGAAATTCGTCGTTAGATAGTTAGACGGACGGACTTGGATAAATTGACTTAGTATGTCTTCAGGATGAAGAGTATATGTATGTGTGCATATTAGACTGTCCCACGCTTTAAGAGATAACAAGATTCGGCTGAGGATTGTAGGTCCTAGAGTCAAATTTGTTAACAAAGTACATATTTGCAAGGTATTTATGATTAAAACTTGAACTGAACCCTGCGCTACTAAAGGGTGATTTTTTTGAGGTTAGGATTTTCATGCATTAGTATTTGACAGATTACGTGGGATTTCAGACATGGTGTCAAAGAGAAAGATGCTCAGTATGCTTTGACATTTCATCATGAATAGACTTACTAACGAGCAACGCTTGCAAATCATTGAATTTTATTACCAAAATCAGTGTTCGGTTCGAAATGTGTTCATTCACCGTAACGTTGCGTCCAACAGCATCTTTGAAAAAATACGGTCCAATGATTCCACCAGCGTACAAACCACACCAAACAGTGCATTTTTCGGGATGCATGGGCAGTTCTTGAACGGCTTCTGGTTGCTCTTCACTCCAAATGCGGCAATTTTGCTTATTTACGTAGCCATTCAACCAGAAATGAGCCTCATCGCTGAACGGTGAATGAACACATTTCGAACCGAACACTGATTTTGGTAATAAAATTCAATGATTTGCAAGCGTTGCTCGTTAGTAAGTCTATTCATGATGAAATGTCAAAGCATACTGAGCATCTTTCTCTTTGACACCATGTCTGAAATCCCACGTGATCTGTCAAATACTAATGCATGAAAATCCTAACCTCAAAAAAATCACCCTTTACTATAGCTGTTATACAGTGTACGGTTTGTCTCAAAAATTCTTTCTGATACGGTTTAGCTATGTCCGTCCATCCGCGTATCTTTCTGTTTCGTTTGTCATTTTTTTGTAATAAATGATGAGATTGCATTTTTAACCCAACCATCGAAATTTTCCTCTTATCGGACGGCGGACCCTCCCCCATACCCACATTTTCAAAAACGCCATATCGTGGAGATGGGAGCACCGATTTAAGCGAAATTTTGTATACCTCTTTATGGTACCCCAAAAACACGAAATTGGTATAAAATTTTGGGGCAACTAACCTGAGGGACGCCCCATCCCAAAACCCACCCAAACGGATATGTTTACCGAATGTCACAATATGTGTATCAAAGGAAAGGTATTTAAGAGAAAATGTCACCCTTAGCGTCGGGGTCAAAAAATCATCCAATGAAAGGTATATAAAAGTAAAGTACAAATCTGACAAAAAAAAATGTATTCCTTGGTGTCTAAGGGGCCTAACCACCCCCCAAATTCAATGATAGGAGGTTGCCTACCCCTCTAAAAACCTATCAAAATGTGAATGTTTGTGAGGTATTTGGAAGATAAACACATATAGTAGGTAAGTAAGTTATTTTTCGCATGGTGCTATTGAAAGCGCAGCAGAGTGGGCTTCTACATATAAAAATGAATTTGTTTGTGGGTTTGTACATTTGTTTATTCAGTATAGACTCAAAAACGGCTGAACAGATTTCACAGACTGTGTAGGTTGGTCTGTAAGGAAAATGAGCTATATACGGGCGGATTCTCCCCCTTACCACTAAAATCAAAAGTTATACGATAAGATAAGGTTATATAAGATAAGTGTTTGTCAGCGTTTTTCTAAACAGTAATGTAAGACTTTTACTATGCATTTTTTCGAAATCGGTCCAGATTTAGATATAGCTCACATAGGCATGTACCGCCCGATTAACACTTTTATACGACTTTGCCTGCATACTCAATGTGTTGCAAGGTCGGCTCTGCCCGACTTTTGCCGCCGTTGCTTCTTTTCTTTGGTTACTTTTATTTTATGTACCACTTTTTCAAATTCAATTTTGATTTTCAGTTTCGATCTTTCTGTCTTAAGTAATATAACTTCCTATTAAAGTCCCCATACCTTAAAAAGATAATGACATTTACAATCTCTCTCAAATGTGTGTGATATTTATCGATTATTTGTTATTTACTTCCGCTTTTCGTCAACATGATGACAGCTACTCTGGCTCAATTGGCTGCATTATTAAGATTATCATAGCAAAGCAACAACTTTAATTACCATATTACCATTCCCCCATGACTTAATTTTAATGCGTGAATAACTTTGGCATAATATTGTGGATTAACTCAACTAATATGGGTATTCGTTCTCACTTGAAAGTTTGTTTCTTAAGTCTTTTGTTTTATATCCACAGAAGTGTTTACAACATTTGTCAAATAGATATTTACACAACCCCAAATATTCCTTGCCCTACATCATCCTACTGAACAAGTCATTCCATATCCTTAATATACCCTAAATTCATCGCTAATTTCCTTATGTCCTGATAACATTAATTTGACAAGAACTAAAACATGTTAAACATCAACGCTGTAGGAACAAATTAAATGGGGCCACATAAGGGGAGCAAAAGTAGCCAGCATGAAAAAAGGACCCGCAGAATGAAAAGCGCGTGCCATTTGTGAGTTTGGTCATCCAGGAGGGGGGTTAGAGGTGTATTAACCGTTTGACAATTTAATGTCAGTCAGTCGGGGCACAATTTGTGCGCCGTTGCATTAAATTAGGCACCCTTGATGTGTCAGTGACGTTGATGAAATGTCGATGTTGATGTTTGTTGACGTGGAAGATGTTTTACAGTTTTATTCCACAATGTTGTTGTCGTCGCTGATGATGGGCCACCACAGTAATAAAAACAACACCTATAATTATAAATCCATTATGACAAGGAAGCGCATTCAGCCAGTGCAGTGCAGCACAGGACACATTTCCAACAGGTAGTCCTACAACTTAGAACATCAAGCACAAGGTGCATTAAGGACCAAAGCGCACTCAGTAAATCGGTGTCTACAAAAGGACACTGTCACTGAGACAGAACAACACTTGCTGAGGCAGTATTGCAATGTGCCAAGAGATTGGCAAAAGGAATTTGTTTGGCGCGTTCCTACAGCTCCTGGCAGTGTATTAAGGCAGCAAGCAAGTGGTGCATCAGGTAATTGCCACGAGTTAGAAAGAAAGAGGCGGTTTGTAAAAGGACCGGTGTTTTTGCTCATCCCTCGCCTTATATCAACACAGAAAAGAGAAAATTTCCAAACATTGATTGGCACTTGTACCGAAAAAAGGAAAATTACATACACATAATACATTCTTATGCCTCTTCGAAGTAGCCAAAAAAATTTGGCGCGGGAGATTTTTTTCTCTGTTCAGGCCTGCAGGACAATGCGGGTAATATCAAATTGGGTATGTGTAATGCCGCATTGCAGGTGATTTTATTTTTCACCACCATCAATCGCTTACACCCCGAAAAAATTGCATTATACCAAAAAAATCATATGTTTGTGGTTTACAACCTCAAAGGATGTATGGTCATAATTTATATTGCCTGAGTTGCATCCCTGAATCACTTGTTGTCCTTTTACTTTATCTTCAGGCCACTGAGCGTGTGCCCATTTGTCGAAAAGATAGCACATTTATTTCCTCTGTCACCTTTGCGTCTCAAATCATCAAAGTGATGATGACGATTGCAAAGATGAGCGACTTGGACATTTTGTTTGTTTGTATTGACGATGATGAATTGAATTTGGCATCAAGCATAAAAATGCCAATTAACCATGGATCCTTCTACTTGCTAGAAACGGAGTAAATTAGTTACTTAATGGTATTTATCTTATTTCCGCTTAACACCCTCTCACTTACAATGTATTCATATAGAAGAACAAATGTGTGGGCATGTTGCACCTTTTTACTTCCGTAAAAAATTACCAAAGCAAGTTGAAAAGTATACCATTCACCATAGGATGGGGATGTAATAACTTTCTCATTCCGTTTATAACACCTCGTAATACTGGTCTACGAACCCATAAAGTGTATATGTTCTTGATGGTCATACCATTTTAACTCGATTTTGCAATGACCTTCCGTCGGTTCATCCATCCGTTGATCAGCTATAGTTAGGTTACGTACACTGAAAAAATGTTTATCCTAATTTAAAAGATTCGAGCCAAAGATTATCAATCTTCATTTTAATATTTAAATATGATACATTTTCCAACTTTTTAAGGGAACATTCTCTTTGGTGAAAAATATTTTCCTTCATATTAAGTTTATTTTATTTTTAGTATTAGGTTCATAAATCCTTAACTTTGCGTCTTGTTATTAAAGACAAAAATCTAAATTGAAGGTCAAAATCTCGTTAAAAGTTAAGAATTTGACTTTGGGACAAGACAACAGTGCATCGCCGTTAGACGGAAAATAGCCTTACAAATAGGACGTATTTAAATGTTTGGTTTTTTTAGGTGTAAGAGCTAATCTTGGAACCCATCTTGGAAACCCACAACCATGGATTCTGCTAAAAATGTTTAAAAACTAAATTTAGTTGAAGGACATTATTTTATTCTACATGCCAAACTTCTATCAAACCAGCAAAATTAAAGCTTCTAGGAACCGAACCAGGATAATCGAAAGACCGGTGTATATGGGAGCTATATCAGGTTATAGACAGATTTGGACCGTACTTTGCACAGTTGTTGAAAGTCGTAACAGAACACTGCATGCAAATTTTCAGCCAAATCGGACAATTGTGGCTTCCAGGACTCAAATATTCCAATCGGTAGATAGGTTTACATGGGAGCTGTATCAGGTTCTTGACCGATTTGAACGTACTTCGCACAGTTGTTAGTCATAAGAGAACACCATGTGCAAATTTTCAGCTTCCAGGGACTCAAGAAGTCAAATCGGGAGATCGGATTATATGGGAGTTATATCAGATTATAGACCGATCTTAACCGTATTTGACACATTTGCTGGAAGTCGTAACAGAACACTTTGTGTAAAATTTCAAGAAGTCAAATCGGGAGATTGGTTTATATGGGAGCTATATCCAAATCTGAACCGATCTGGGCCAAATTAAAGAAGGATGTCAAGTGGCCTAACACAACTCACTCTCTCAAATTTCAGTTAAATGGGATAAAAAATGTGGCTTTTATGGTCATAAGACTTTAAATCGGCAGATAGGTCAATGGGGGCTATATCCGGATATTGTCCGATATAGCCCATCTTCGAACTAAACTTGTCTATGGACAAAAAATAATCTGTGCAATGTTTCAACTCAATATTTCTATTTTTAAAGACTGTAGCGTGATTTCAACAGACAGACGGACATAGTTAGATCGTCTTAGATTTGTATGACGATCAAAAATGTGTTGCAAACGGAATGACAAAATCAATATACCCCTATCCTTCGGTGGCGGCTATTAAACCGCATCTGTTGATAATTGACGGTCTAAGGAAAGGCTCACATAGATTTGTTAGCCTTTCGGATTAGGAGCTGTATCAAGTTACGGACCAAATTAGGGCATACATGGCGAAGATTTTAAGTCACAACAATATCGCCCTCCTTGTCGTGACAATTAAAATAAGTAAAAACATAATAAGTTTTGACGAGCCGATGGTTGGACCATGGTAAAATTTATTATTCTATTGCTTCCACTACTATATCCGTAATTATATCCAAATGTTGGCCGATGGTTTAGATGCCCAGAATCTAGCGGTTAATAACTGCGCTTATTGCGGCCCTTTATTAGGAGATAGGTGTATAGGCCAACTATATCTAAATATAGTCCGATGGGGACTACATTTGGCTAGGATGTCGAGGGGATAAGACAAATTCACCGATTGAATTTTCAGCAAAGTCGGATAGTGAATGTGCCCTTAATTGTCACATGACCCTTTGTCGGGACATCAGTCTATATATGGCAACTATAATCAAATATGGTCGTATTTGGCCCGTGCCAAATTGCTGCTCAATATCTCAAGTTTTTAAAGCAATAGCGTGATTACTACGGACGGACACACGGACATAGTGAAATCGTCTTAGAATTTTACAACGATCTGAAATATATTTTCTTTGTTGGATCGGAAATTGATATATTGATGGGTTTCAATCGGAATGACTAAATTAATATACCGCCTATCCTATGGGGAAGGGTATACAAATATACACTTCATTCAATACAGATATACACTTTAATGCATTTGCATTGAATTGTTGAAAAGAATTGTATAAATATTTGTATACCCTAAGGTAGATGGTATACAAATAAGCACTTCATTTCAATAATTCAATGCACTTTCATTATTCCGGTGGTATACCCCTTTTTGGTGGACATGCAAACATGCCACAATATTTTCTGCTGCCAAGCATAATGAATATAAAACAAGTAAAAGCGTCCTAAGTTCGATTGTCGATTTCTTTTCCCTGTTACTCTTCTTAGGCAAAAAAGGATATAAGAAAAGATTTTTTCTGCTATTAGAGCGATATCAAGATATGGTCCGGTTTGGACCACAATTAAATTATATCTTGGACAAGACCCAAGATCGGTTTATATGACAGCTATATCAGGTTATGAACCGATTTAATCCATACTTGGCACAGTTGTTGGATATCATTACAAAACACATCTTGCAAAATTTCATTCGAATCGGATAAGAATAGCGATAAGAATCAGGTTATGTACCGATTTGAACCATACTTGGCACATTTGTTGGATATCATAACAAAACACGTCGTGCAAAATTTCATTCCAATCGGATAACAATTGCGCACTCTAGAGGCTCAAAAAGTCAAGACCCAAGATCGGTTTATATGACAGCTATATCAAAACGTGGACTGATATGGCCCATTTACAATACCAGCTGACCTACAATAATAGGAAGTATTTGTGCAAAATTTCAAGCCACTAGCTTTACTCCTTCGGAAGTTAGCGTGCTTTCGACAGACAGACGGACGGACATTGCTAGATCGACATAAAATGTCGAGACGATCAAGAATATATATACTTTATGGGGTCTCAGACGAATATTTCGAGTAGTTACAAACAGAATGACGAAATTAGTATATAATCGAGTTTTCTAATCGGAAATCGATTATTAATAATGAAAAAGTAAAAATGTAGATGTTCGGTTGAGCCGAATATTATATACCCTCCACCATGGATCGCATGTGAGAAATTTTATGTATATATGTATGTATAGGAGCTAAATCAGGTTATGGATCAATTCAAGCCATACTTGGCATGAATATTGGAAGTTTAGCATAAATCATTGCGTAAACTTTCAGCCATATCGGATAAGAATTGTACCCTCTAGAAGCTCAAGAAGTCAATTCGGGAGATCGGTTTATATGCGAACTATATGAAAACATGGACCGATATGGCTCATTTACAGTTCCAGCTGACCTACACTAAGAACAAATTTTAGTACAAAATTTCAAGCTTCTTACTTTAATCCTTCGAAAGTTAGCGTGATTTCGACAGACGGACTGTCGGATCAAGAATATATACACTTTATGGGGCCTTAGACCAATATTTCGATATGTTACAAACGAAATGACGATCTTAGTATACCCCCGTACTGTGGTGGCAAAGCAAAGCCTATTTTGTCTATAAAAAAAAAGTCTAGTTTGTCTTAAAAAGTAGATTTTTTGATAGTCGAAAATATTCGAAAAGTCGACTTTGTGACAATCGAAAAAAGTCGAAAAGTCGATTTTTTGGTTATCGGAAAAAGTCAAAATGTGACTTTTTAATTATCGGAGAAAGACGAAAAGTCGAAAATTCTAAAATTCTAGATTAGGCCACATAATTTTGGAGTGTACGCAAATTCCGCTTTGTGACCATTTATTATTCGCTGCCCTTCGGGTTTGACCCATAAGACTTGGCTTTCATGTCTTTAGAGGTATACCTACAGATTCTAGTTCCCCTATCATGTGTAAGGTGCATCTAGCGTGCAGGACTACACCTGCAAGATCGTCTGCTTTACATTGCCTGGGTTATCTCTGTGGTCTGGCACCCAGGACAGATAAATATTAAATTGCTCAGCCACCTCTTTGAGAGATCTGCGACAGTCCAGGGCAGTTTTTGAAGTCAGAAATACGTTCTCCAGGGATTTAATGGCTGCTTGGCTGTCTGAGCAGATATTTATACTAGGCAACTAGCATAAATATCTGTTAGCCATTCCACCAATTGTTTAATTGCAAGGATCTGCGCTCAATAGACACTACAGTGGTCGGGATATGACCAGACCAAGTTCTTCAGAGAACACCCCAAAGCCCACCTATTCGTGTAGTTATGAACCATCCATATAGAAGTCTATATTACTTCTATTACCAGCGATATTGTAGTTTCAATGAGTTCTGTCAGAAATGTGTAATGCACACTGCCTGGAATATCGGGCATTGTATCAACGATAACACAGGGTCCGTAGGTGCCGCATGACCAATGGAAGAGCTCCCTTAACCTCACAGAAGTACTCGCAGTAATTTGTCTAGCCACGATGTCCAGAGGCAATAAATTCATTTCATCAGGTGGCGTCGCCCCCAGTCCCGCTATTATACACAAACAAACCATCCTTTGGATATGTCAGAGTATTGAACAGTAGATGGACTTTTGAAGAGCGTTCCACCAGACCACAATACCATATAGCATTTTATAGCACTATATAGCGATTTAAACCCCCAACTTTAGCCAATAGCTCTTTTTCAGGTATATGGGGCATGAGTTGCCTTTATTGCCCTTTCCGAAAAGTTGGATCTAAAGTTCAATTTCCTGTCCAGCAAAACACCCAGGTATTCAGCGCTTTCAACTGATGGAACACTCTCTCATTCTTAGGAAACAGGTGCCAGTGTAGGTAACTTGTGACTCCTGCTGAAAAGAAGTATTTGTGTCTTAAGCCTAGTACAGACTTCATTCACAGCGAAATCCGACGGACAACAACACAAAACAAAAACAACCGTATTGAAGCAGAATTGATTCGGTCCATTTCGTGAGTATTTAATTACATTTGCAAATAAAATTGTGCGAAATTTATCCTGATGCAGCGACATATCGCTACTATTTTGCTCATAGATCTTAGTGCCACCTGTATGGGATGTGTTCGTATTATAATCGTCGCCATTTTTGTGTTTTGTTTTGACAGTTGTTCGTGTGTAAAGTCGAAGTCAGTGCTAGGCTTAAATAAGATATTAAACTCTTCAATTTGATACAGTATTAAGCGCTGGTAGTCGTGTAGTATGGAACACAACAATACCTAAGCGGGGATCGAAAGTTTCAAAAAGGCTTTCCTACTCACCAGCTGGACTCTTAAATAGTATGGATAGATGGATAGATAATAAGATAATAACTTTTCAATCCTTGACAGTGGGCTCTAGAGAAATACAAGACGGGCATGCTTGATGCATTTGCATAATTTTATTTATTGAAGAATCTAACAATTATTAGTCTATGTGGTTACACGTCTATGTGTATAAATAAAATAATTTCATTTATTAATTGTAAATGTTGAAAATGTATAGGTGTTCAAGGGTTTCAATGTCCCAAAGACGGCCTTATCGACTTGTGATTTTGGACTTCCTTTCACCAATAGCCAATGCTTCATTTCATTTAATTCCAACAGAGTACCCTCCAATTGTCCTTTCACTGTTTTCCTGGGGGTATTCCTAACCCAGCCATGCAATCCCAATTCCTTGGCCTTAATTTCGGTATATTTGCGAAAGAAGACACCTTGAACCTTGCCAAATACTTCGAAATCACATTTATACAATTGTCTCGAACCCATTATCGATGGAAAAACAAAAATCAGTTTGGATTGGCTTCACACCTATTATTTGCTGTCTCCTTATTTTAGTTCTTGCGAAATAAAATTCTCTTTGTGGCCGGGAGAATTGTTGAAAATATTTGAAGTTTGTGCTTTTGTCAAATTTTGACGTTGTCAGGGTAGACTTTGTTTATTTGTTTTCTTATTTTGTAGTTTCTATAGCATTGGCTATGAATTGTTGTTAGCTGATATTTGAGTTAATTGTGAAAAGGTATTTCAACAAAATTATGCAAAAAATTTATAAAAATTTTCATAATTTAATGCTATGTCTACATGGACTCGTTGTGCTTATGTCATTTTGAAAGCATTACTTCATCATCATCATCATTTTTTGACATTATTTGGGCTCACATGGTTTGAATGACTCGTTTTTGTGGCAAACGAGTCGTTTTGTCCTGGTTATGCTCTCGTAAATGTAAATTATGCTTATTACATAACGAAGCATTTGACATTTCGAACAAAACTATTTTTTTAACAAAAAAGACTTGAAGGGTCTGGCGTCGAAGAACTTCAGGCATAACTCAAGGGCAGGTCGGAGAAGACGGCTCTTGAATGTGAGGAGGGACTGACGTCAAAGAACTTCAGGCATAACTCAAGGGCAGGTCGGAGAAGACGGCTCTCCATAAAATGTGGCTCTCAAATAAACCGATGTAGTGATACGAGAAGTTGAGCCATTTCTCAAAATGAAGGACTACGCGATGGCAGCCTTCTTGAATATTGAGAGGGCATTTAACAACGAGGAGATGGGTCGACAGTCACTGCACTGAGCCGCACGGGGAGACAGAATACGGCAAGGTTCCCTTCTGGACACTATGGATGCGGTGGGCAGATTGAGTAGAGTTTCAGGAGACAGGGGATAGATTGGGGCTATACAAGGACATAACATTTCAGGCAGAGCTATGTGCCATAACTATAGATGCAAAAGAATTTCTGGGAAAGGATTTACAATTTTCGAAATCAGTTGTTGTTGCAGTTGTTGTTGTATGAGGAGGAAGCAATCCTTGTCAAGCTCCAAATGTGAGCAAGCTCGTTCGGGTCCATAGAACCGATCTCCGCAGGAACGACACTGCCATTGATTATTTCAAGACGCCAATAGATCGCCTTGTCATATCGAGTATCACAGACACTTAGTATTTAAGCAAGAGCTGTTGCCATCTGGCCTCTCACTGAGACTCTCCCCGCTCGATACAGCTAATTGTCGGCGACTGCAATTGCAGCTACTACGTATACGAAGCATTCCACTATCCGCAACCTATGAACGGTGATCACGAAACAAATTGGAGCTCAGAGTTTCAACTGATGTGGTGCTTATAATCATTCCGTGTCGGGTCGAAATCAATGTGTGTATATGGCGGCCCTCAAGGCCGTGGGTTCTAGTAAAGTGAGATCGAAGTGCGTGGTGGAGTGTGTGGAAACCCAGAATAGACCCCAATTTCACGACATAGTGCTAACATGGAAAAGCGGATACGACAGCGCCGTATTGGCGCTTACCCTCTACTCTCATCTAGTAATTTCTTGTTATCACATATTTCTCACTTTTTCATTTACTTTTCACAACAGGTCAGACTGTCCACTTTTTCATGGTGGGCTACCCATTCAACCTTAATTATAACAATAAATTGTAATAAATTGCACAGAGAAATCATAGAATAGGAGAATAGCAGATTTGTAAACATACATTTTTGGTTTTCAAATTTCTACAAACTTAAAATTTTATCAACTGACACGAAAATGGAACGTAAACAGACGTTCGGTAATCGTTTGCATGTGTTTTCACAAAGCGAAAAAACAGCTGACACATTTTCCTACATTTACAGTATTACCAGGCCGTTAGCATCGCAAATGAAAAAGTTTCCACAGTTTTTTTCACTATTGTTTATGTGGAGTTTCACTGTGAAAACTGAATTTAATATCAAACTTTAAGTAAAAAAAATTTAGTTGACATTTTATTATTTTTGATTTTGTACAATTGCTTTCATTTTTTCATAAAATCATTATTGTGAAATTCTAGAAAATTTTGATAATTTTTTTTATATTTAATTTTTAAGATTTCGTCCGCCTAAAGATTATCAACGGTTTTCATTCAAAGTATGGCACATAAAAGCAAAAATTTGTTATTGTTAAAGTATTGGCTTGCTTCGTTAATTGTGATTTCTGATCCGTTTCGCCACAATTCCTCAAATTCGTCAAATATTATTTATACAAATTAATATATGTGGAAATATGAGAAAGCCCCATAACTCGAGTTGTCATTAGTGCCATAAAAACACTTAAAATAGCCTACAACACTTTTTGTTTATAAATTTAGGCAAATGTTAATAGAAAGATAACATTACTATCTATATTTTAACATTTATCTAAATTTAAGAACATAAAGTTTCGTAGGCTATTTGAAGTGTTTTTGTGGCTATAGACAACTCGAGTTATGAGCTTTTGTCACATTTCCACATATACTTCATTTAATTGTTTTCAAAATGTTAGAATAGTGCGCCTCTATTCCCTATTAAATGACTCTCAATCTATTGTGTGGCCAAACAATTAATTATTGCGCCAGTGTTTACAGTTTTAAAAACTTTGGATGGGTAATTCTTTGTTACAAGTAATTATTAGCACAGCCATAAACCATATCTCCTTCACTCTGAATAACTCTGGGCAAAGAATGTTTTTAAGATGGTCATCATGTGGATTAAAATAATGGAAAACGGAAACTATGGAAACATTGAGTTGCCAACACTTGTGTTATCACTCACAAATGTTGGCAACTCAACATAGTTATATATATTAGTGTTATTACACCTGTTAGATGGCGCCAGAGTCCGTTTTTAGGAACAAAAATTTTAGGTAGTAAGATATATGGGTCGCGCCCACCATAAAACTATTTGTTTCAAACAAAATTGTTTATGCAAGGCGGATTTAAAAAGGTGATCACACGAACAGGCATTACAGCTGGACAGGTTTGACGGTATTAAGATGGCAGATTTTTGTTTGCATTCTCTTTGTTGTTATCTTGTTTCTCGCATATTCTCTGCTCATGTACGCACACGTACATACACATACAGGCACACAAATTTCTTTGCGTGTGTTGTCAAAAGTACTATCAGCTTAATGACAAGATGGCAGACTGCACCATATGATTTGTGGTTGCTGTACAATAAGACCACCTTTAATTGTTTCGCCATGAAATTTATGTTAAAATTTATTTGGCATTATTATAAACGGTAGGAAGACAGTATTTAAATGTAATGCAAATTTCCCAATTTTCTAATCTTAACTCCCTTTCATTTGTTTGGGGGAATTTTTCCCAAGTTTTATCGCCTCATTCTCCGCCTCGATCTTCTGCGCTCATTCTAAAATCTCTGACACAAAGTTTCGAGGTATCTCCCACGACTTGGTCTTTCCATCGGGCTTTTGGGCTTCCCGGTTTGCGTGTACCACCGTGTTTGTCTTCAAAAGACTTCTTTGCTGGAGCTTCTTCATCCATTCCAACAACATGACCTAGCCAACACAGCCGTTGTATTTTGATGCGTGTAACTATGCTATCGTCGTCATACAGCTCGTTGTTTATACGTCGCCTATATTCTCCGTTAACGCAAACTGGTCCATATATTTTACGAAGAATCTTTCTCTCAAATACTCCAAGCACTGCCTCATCTGCTTTCACAAGTGCCCATGCTTCAAAACCATATAACAGCACGGGTAGTATCAGTGTCTTGTAAAGTGTAGTCTTCGTCTGTCGAGAGATGGCCTTGTTTCTAAACTGCTTACTTACTCCAAAGTAGCATCTGTTTGCCAGTAATATTCTTCGCTTTATCTCAAAACTGGTGTCATTCGTTTCGGTTACGGCGGTGCCGAGGTAGATAAAGTTACTGACTGTCTCAAAGTTGTGGTTCCCAACTTTCTCCATTTTCTTTATCTGCTCGGTTGTGCAAGGCTTTTTGGGAGCTGAAACCATCCATTTCGTCTTATCTCCATTTACTGCCAGACCCATTTTCACTGACTCTCTTTCGATTCTTTCAAATGCAGCAGTTACTATTTCCGGTGACCGACCTATGATATCGTTATCGTCGGCATAGGCGAGTAGCATGTCATGAGTTATTGGCACCTTTAAATAGCCAATGACAATGATGTTCCCGCGGCGAACGTCCTATGGACCAGAACGGGATTGCTCACCTTGGAGTTTGACGAGGATCGCTACCTCCACATACAGAAATGTGGCTGCACCAACAACAAAGCGTTATCGAGGGATCCATTACAACTCACTTTTCAAAATTTAAGCGGAATCGAATCAAAAATACGCAGTGACAAAATGAATATGACCCATACTCCGCTGGTGGTTATAAAACATAATATCCATGAGCAAATTAAATTTCAAGATAATCTTCACTTTTTCAACTTTTGGAATGCATTCATGGCGTATTGGGAGTAAAAACACAATTTGATTTTTTTTTTTTATTTTATATGTTTTTATTTTTTGTAAATATTTTCTTGATAAAAACTAACACACGAGTATACAATAATGTACAAGTACATACCTATGTAATAATATTTATATATCAACTATACAAAAATAACATTAAACGTTAATTAATCATTTTAAAACAAATTTAATCGCAATTTCTCTTTACATAGTGTACACACAATTTATTTATAAATAAACATTTAAAAAAAGTTCTATGTTTGCTTGCAGTAATGTATGTATAATTGTGCATGTATAGTATAACATCATCTGCTGTATTCGATCAAAATTAAAAAATATATATATATTGCAATATGTTGTAACAATTTCCGGAAGATGTTTGTTCTAAGCCATTGTTTTAAAGCAAAATCTATCGTTTTCTAATGTGCGCATGCTCACACTGAACACTTGCAAGTATTCGTTTTCAAATCAAGAAATCAGGTTATTGTAATGGTGCCTAAATCGTTTCGAAATCAGGTGAGGAGTAATAAAGGAATAGGGAGATTTTGTGTTTTGGGAGGGAGAAAGGTATAATGGCACTCATGCTTTGTGTTTTTTTTTTTCGTTTTCTATTATCATTAATTTAGAGTGTTCTGAGGTTCCTACACTACGGACCATAGTCTTTAATTCCAACAACTTGGATTTAAAGTTGATTATTCAAAACAAAAGTCTGCAAAAAACTATCCCCAATGTAAAATCATTACGAGAAAGTTGTGGAAAACTATTTGCATGGGCTTTACATGTAGATTTGCCATTAACAAATAACGGTCAACATTTACATGTAAAGAACTCATCAGATATAAGGATCCCCTAGACTTTAGCTAAAGTATGAGTATACAAACCAAAAGGCCAGAACACTACAGGTTTCAAAGATCGATCGATAATAATTTAATCTGTTGGTCGTTGAACTTAATGAAACGTAAATTTAGATTAAAAAAAAAATAGAATTTCTTTTGTTGTAGATATACAATTTTATAGTAATTAAAACTAAAATTTAATGTCTACTTAAAGTTAGGTTTAGTTTGTTTTGCAGTTGGTTTTTGTTGTTTGTTTGTCGCGTTTATGAATATTAAAATGAAACTTACGAGCTACAGGTTATCACAGTTCGATTTTAACAACTAGAACTTAGAAGCTACGTAGAAGAATTAGAAAAAGAAAAGGGAAAAAGGAAGAGCATCTCTCATGTATAGTTTAAAGTACAGAAAACCTAGAAATTCTGTAGATTCTCTAAAGGACACAAACATCTCTTTTGTTTTTGTTCTGAATTTTGATTCTGAAAAATTGACAGCTTAAAAACTTTTTGGTTATAACGTTGGTGCAGGGAACATGCCCGAACAGTAGAAAAAATTGCTTACTTATCATTCAGAAGTACTTTAGAATAGAAGTGTTAGACAGAGTAGAGAGAAATTTACTTTGTGATTTACATTTTACAGACATTTCATTCTCACGTTTGGTGCGAGTGTGTGTATGTGCGTGTTTTGTTTAAATAAATATTGGCTTATACACTAATATTTAATAGTTATTTCTCTTTTGTTTTTGTTTAAAAATAATGGAGGCACGTTTAAGGCTTGAATTCAAAAATAATTCCATGCAGTCGATGTACCACAAGAGAAAGAGAGCGATCTACTATTCGTCTTCTACTTCAACTACTACTGCTACTCATTGGTTCGTTTGTTCACTAAATCGCTCCCTTTCTAGATGGTGTCGTTATAGTTTTTTGTGAGTTTTTCTCTACAATTTGTTCTATTTACAGTGTTTAGGAAGTTCTTGTTTTGTTTAAGGCACTTAATTGCTGTTGTTGTTGTTGTTGTAAACCCTAGGGCAAGAATTTGTCGCTAATTGAAATTGAGTACAAGGGCATTGGTATATGGCTGACACCAAGGCAGCGGTGGCGATGGCTGCTTCATCACACCCTCGTCTCGTTTCTGTGCAAGGGCTGTAGCTCCCTTTGCGTATCATTGTAGTATTCATGATCCGAGCTGGTAGGTTCTGTGGGCGTTACTGGGATTTCCAGCATTGTGGGTCCCGGATTGGGCGGCCTCGTCACCACCACCGGTATGCCTAGCGTCTGGGTGGGTATGGGCGCCTCTTGGCTATTTAGATTGGCTGTGGTGTTGAGCAAATATTCGGGATTGTCCACACTGGTGGGCACCCCTATGAGATCCATATAGCCACCTGGGGTTGCAGACATGGCATTGCTGGTGGCCACATTGTTGTTGTTGAGGGTGGTCTGCGATGAGACCTGGCACGTGGGCATTAGATAGTCATCTTCATCTACCGGCAGTTCTAGACGCAGATCACCCACACCCACTTCGCGGGCATTGGAGTCCGTCTCATCACTTTCATTGGAGGAGTTCTTGTTCATGGGGTCCTTGCAATAGCGATTGAGCTTTGGCACTTCTTCACAGCCCTCATGATTGTGAGGACCGGGAGTTGACTTGGGTTGCAGATAATCATCCGCTTCCACCACAGCCTCGGGGCCTTCAAAGGTGGGCGCCAGTTTGCGTATCAAATCCTTCTCATCTTGGCTGGTATAGGAAGGCAGGCGAGTGTATTTGTCCCCAGGAATAAACAAGTAACGGCCAGGATCTCTGGCAAACTCAGCAAAGAAATTCACCAATTGTTTGAAGGAGGGTCTCATCTCGGCATCCAAGTGCCAGCATGACAGCAGGGTACAGTAGATATCCAAAGAACAGATTTCCGGTTGCTCCAATTTCAAGCCCACCTCTATGAGATCTGGTATATCTTTTGCGGGTATATTCTCATGGGGTCGCTGGCCAAAGGTCAAAAGTTCCCATATGGTAACACCAAAAGCCCACACATCAGATTTGCTGGTAAAGACTCGGTGGCGTATACACTCCAGGGCCAGCCATTTAATAGGCATTTTGCCCCCAGCTGCCTTGTACTCATTGGAGTCGCTGTTTAACAACTTGGCCAAGCCGAAGTCAGTAATCTTGACAACCGAGGGAGTCTGCACCAGCACATTGCGTGCAGCCAAATCTCGATGAACCAAACGTTTCTCCTCCAAATAGGACATGCCCTTGGCTATTTGTGTGGACCAGTTGAGTAGAGCCTTTGAGCCAATCTTGTCACGATTATTGCGCACATAGTCGAGCAGACAACCCAAGGGCATCAGCTGGGTGATCAACATCATCTGGGAGGTGAGGCAAACGGCCAGTAATTTCAATAGATTTGGATGCTCCACCGAAGCCATTATATAGGCCTCTCTTAGAAATTCCTCGCTGGATTCGGCTCCCGAAGATTTCAATAACTCCTTAATGGCCACCGGTATTTTGACATTCTCGCCCTCTGGCACCCAAACACCTTTGTACACTCTGCCAAAAGCACCCATGCCCAAAATGCCACCCTTCCTCAACTCAGCTTCTTTAACAATGCGTAATTTCGAGAGATTCGCTCCTATGTTGGAGGGCCTTAAGGGTTCGGAATCTTCGCATCCAGACAAAGCCATGGTCATTTTGACTGTTTCCTTTTTGGCTTTAGTTTTCTGACGACACACATAGGTCACCACACTCAAGGTGCCCAAAAAGACTACCAAGGCCACAACGGCTATGATCAGGAAGATGTAATTGTCGACAGCAGCCACCAGTTTGGAGCCCTTTACCGGAGACGAGGAGCAATAAGTGCCCAAATGAGGCGATTGATAAATGACATGGGAAAAGTCTGGGGGACACTTGGAGGTACAGTTGAAGATGGTGGTATTGTCATAGGGATCACCATCGCCAAACAATTTGAAGCTGCGACACGCCAAACATTCATCGGAACCAGGACCAGTGCAGCCCTTGCACTCTGGATGGCAACTGAAGCACTCACGATTCACTTCATCGGCATAGTGATCCGAGGGGCATTCGTCGTCACATTGTTCACCCCGCTTATAGCCGGCACATTTTTGACACACCTGTTCATGGAAGCCATAACCACTGCACAGCTCACAACGTGGATGGCATTTGCGACAAATGGCTTTGCCGGCCAAGGGTTTTAGTTTACCCTGCTCGCGAGGATTCACATATTCCCAATAGTAGCCATCGGGGCATTTGTCATTCTTCAGAAGACACCTCTCAATATCACCATCCGACCTGATGATGGCCAAATGGCAAGTCTTGCAGCCACCGGGTCCTATGGTGTTATTGGGCCCCGTGCAACCCTCGCAGGTGGGATGACAGGTGCGACAGACACCATAGTCGGAGAATTTGTTGTCGGGACAAACTGTGACACAACGATTTTCATCACGCACATGGACACAATCATCGCAATGTTCGGAATCTGGACCGGAGCAGGTGCGGCACTCGGGATGGCATTGTTTGCAGGTCTTGGCATCGAATTGATAGGCGCTAAAAGGAGAAATGGATGTTAGTTAGACGACTTTTATACATCGAATGTTTGTTTCACATACTTGGTAATGTTTCGACAATCAGCTATGCAGGTGCCATTAAATTTAAAATTCTTGCATTCCAAACATTGCTCTGGGCCCGAGCCCCAACAACCAGAACTGTTACACTGATCAGAACAAACAAAGCCATCTTTTTCTGTAAAGCAAGGAAAAACAAAACGGTTATAAAGGTTTTAAGGATATAACATGATTTTTCAACTTACTGCATTCTTCTTTGTTGCGATTCTCTTCCACCACAAAACCATGCTCCATGGACTTCTGCAGCTTACCCCAGGCTATGTCATTGACATAGCAAATCTTATCATTGTGTTGAATGACCACCGAACCAGCATTGATGCGTTTCAGGGACTTCAATTCCAAACTTTGCAGCGAGGACTTTACAATGGACAAAGAGGCGAAGTAGCTTTCCATCAGCTGGCGACCATGAATAACCTCCAGATTACGGAAATAGGACAAATTTTTAAAGGCAGGGTGGGCACCTTCGATATCCAAATATCCGGTGATTTCTTTTACTGTGGAAAATACCTCCATGCGATCCGGATGCATGGCTATGTAGCGAGTACCCAAAGAGTAGTTGGTGTAGACATCCTGATAGCCCGAAAAGGTTTGATCCAAAACTCGAATCGATCCCTCAATCACAGTGCAACCTTTGTAGGAATCAATGTTGCCCGAATGTAGAACTGTGGGACCGGGACAGGTCTTGGGACAAGGTCCATTGCAGGGTATGCATTCACCATCTTTGGCCATTTTGTCGGCGGGACAACTTCTGACACAGGCTCCACTGTCCTTCAGCAAATGCTCGGGACATTCCTTGACACAGGTTGCTCCATAGGCATATTTACCCTCAGGATTTGCCTCCCACAAGTAATTCGTGGGATTGTATTTTTGCATGGGAGGACATTCCTCCTTGCACACACCATCATCGTAGAAATTCTTGCAGGCAATGCATTCCTTTTGTGTGGGTCCCGTACAGCCTCCGGCGCAGAAGAGATGACAACATTCCCGGGGCCGCGAACCAAAGCAACGACCCTGGGCACATTGTGGAGAGCAATTGATTTTGCTGAATTTCTGGCAGTTATTGGGACCCTCCCCCCAACAGCCTCCCTCACAGGATTCATGGCATTTGGGACATTGGCGTTCAGGCAGGGTAAAATTGTAGATGTATTGGTATTTGTACTTCTCCGGTGAACCCGAAATAATCTCCGTCCAATTCAAAGTCTTAATGTGACACAAATTGAAGTTGTTAAAGAAACCCACTGAGCCCTGCAAAATGTCGCGCAAAGCAGGCATTTCCAAGGAAAAGGTTTTCGAATAGGCCACAAATAAAGCAAACTGTTCATCTTGCACATTGAGATTGAACAAAGTGCGGCCACGTATAATTTGAAGTCTGTGGAAGGAGAATGAGGTAATTAAAAATTTTGTTTTTTTTTTCACAAAATTTTCTGTTATCGGTACTCACTTGGGAAACACGACTTTTCTGATGTCTACATGACTGATTAAAATATAGCCAGTGACTTCACGAATATTCTCCAAAAAACTCAAATCCAAATTGGCATCTTGCAGCCAGGTCAGCTCCAAATTGCCATCCACATAGGTGCAATTGTTATAGCGATCCCTCAGGTTGCGATAATGATGTTCACGATTCGAAGGCACTGATAAACGAGATTTGGTACCAATACAAACTGCAAAGATAACAAAGAGGGGAAAAAATACAAATCAATAAAAAGCCATTGTAAATGAACAAGACAAAATTATTAAGTACAAGAAGGCGCCTTAAGCTAAAGACAGCTCCTCCAAAAAGCATGACCTTAAAAGGTTAGCCACAATGGATGGATGTATGGATGGAGACCGGATTTATCTATTTGTTATGTGGTCTCTGTTGTTGTTGCTGCTAGTTTTTTCTTTCTACACAAATACTTAATATGGTCAGAACTTCTGCTTTTTTTATCAATACCATAAACAAAGAGAGATAAAATTGGAGAGAGAGAGAGAACAAAAAAATATTACAAATCAAATAAAGAGAGTTGCCATACTACCAAAATGCTGGGAATACAATTGTTCTGCTAGGAAACAGATGGAGAACAAGAAAGTTAGATATGATTACAAAAGAAAACTGCAATCCGATTTACTTAATAAAATTAATCGATTGTGCTTCCATAGACGCAGGCCAATGCGTTTGGGGGGAATCTACACCCAAAACACCTACACATTTAAGCTGAATGCACTACCAATTCAAATCATGGTGCACTTTCTGCAAACACGTGTATTCCATTCTAGTATATTATTTAAGTAATTCATGGCATGATTAAGATGTTCGCTTCTTAAGTCTTCTGATTTCAAATAATGGCTCGTCTTCACAATCATGGTTTGTTTCTTAAGTATTTTGGGATGGGCAGAGTAACTTTTGGGATTTCAAAAGGAAATGTAAAATAAAATAAATAAAATAAAATAAAATAAAACAAAATAAAATAAAATAAAATAAATAAAATAAAATAAAATAAAATAAAATAAAATAAAATAAATAAAATAAAATAAAATAAAATAAATAAAATAAAATAAAATAAAATAAAATAAAATAAAATAAAATAAAATAAAATAAAATAAAATAAAATAAAATAAAATAAAATAAAATAAAATAAAATAAAATGAAATGAAATGAAATGAAATGAAATGAAATGAAATGAAATGAAATGAAATGAAATGAAATGAAATGAAATGAAATGAAATGAAATAAAATAAATGAAATAAAAAAATAAAATAATAAATAAAATAAATAAAAAAAAGGAAAATAAAATAAAATAAAATAAAATAAAATAAAATAAAAACAAAAATAAAATAAAATAAAATAAAATAAAATAAAATAAAATAAAATAAATAAAATAAAATTAAATAAAATAAAAACAAAAATAAAATAAAAAAATATATAATAAGATAAAACAAAATAAAATAGAAAAAAAACTTAATATTTTCAAAAAATATATATATGATATCATTTATTGCCTAACACAAATGTGTTGTATTGAGAGCTTTAAAAATTGCATCTCATTCATTACAGTTTCTAAAAACAAGCGTCAACACTGGTTAAGAGTTGCTAAACTTCTCAGATAAATAGACAATAGAGCGCAAGAGAATCTTTGAGATAGCTTGTTTTTTTATTTTTCCACACCATTTACGATTGCTTTTATTAGCTGGCATTAAAATCTGGTTGTAAATCTGTATATCTATGTTGGGTGTAATTGTATGTGTTTTTATACGTTTTTTTCCTACATTAAAGCCATAACTTGTAAATAACAATTACCAGTTAAAGGAGAGTTTAGATAGTTAGGTGCAGCTTGTTTTAATATGCTCTTCAAGTGGAGAACCCTATTAAGAATATATATAGAACAGAAAAAAGTGTCAAACTTGAGAAATTGTAATTAATTGCCAAGATAGCAAAAAATGCCTTATATATGAAATGTGCAAGGGACATTAACATCATTTGTTGTCTTTTTAGAAACGGTTTATATAAACTTTTTCTTTGGGAAAAAGTTGTAAAGAATTTTTTTATCTGGTTTCTATGTTTAAAGCCTTTGTTTGGAATTTATTAAAATTTAAACAAATAAAAAAAAGTAAACAAAGGTTCTTAATTAGCTTAACTTTGATGTTATATCAAATTATAATGGGTTTCCATGTAGACCAATCGATTAGAAATCCATAATAAATTTCCATACTATTATTTCGGTTTGTTTTATGCCGGATTTGAGGAGATGAGGTGCGCAACAAATGATCACAGCCATGGTTCCCATGACATTTCTCATTAAAAGATGAAGACCATAATGTTCGTTGTTTAAGTCTTTTGTTTTGTGGCTTGTGGTTTTTCTAGGAATTTGTAGCACATATACGGTTTTGTTTCTTAAGTCTTTTGATATGTGTTTGCATAATTTGTGTCATGTCCTATGTATTGTCAATAAAAAATCGAGAAAATTGATTGTTATACATTTAAGTAATTGACGAACAACCGAGTTAAAGAGCTCTTTAGGTAAGGCTTGGGTAATAACTTAAATAAAATAAACAAGTATAAAGGCATTAAGTTCGGCCGGGCCGAACTTTGGATACCCACCACCTCGGCTATATATGTAAACCGCATTTCGTCACAATAGATATCTTCGTCACAAAGATATTCGAAACGTTTTAGTTTTTTTACGTGTAGACAACAGAGGAAGCTAAGTTAGGTCTTAATGAGCACGTCACCAATTCGGTGCTTAGGGCGCTTTAGGTAGAATAAATTTTTAAATATTTTTACTTTACAACAAAATTAAAACCAGGACGTTCGTTTCTTAAGTCTTTTGTTTTGTCACTTGTGGTCCTTCTTGAAACTCATGATTTAAGTTTTTGGAGATGGAAATTCAAATAATTTTTAAATTTATTTTATAAGCCTAAATTTTTTTACTTCTGAACTGATTTTTTTTTCTTAATTTTTGTATAAAAATACTTTTTTTAAATAATTTTTTTTAGTTTCTCTAGTAAAAAATTTGAAAATATTAGACAAATTTGAGATCAAATTTTTTCTTATTGTATCTAATTAGATTTTATTTATGATCCAATTATATTTGATGGAAGATATAATTGACTCTTACCATATCATTTTTTTATTTGATTTTGTTTTATTTTTTAATTTTAATGATTTTCTTTTTTTGAAATCAATTAACTTTCTTAATTTGCCTAATTTTTAATCATCCTCATTTCTTATTTGTGCTTAATTCTTATTTGATTAGATATTAGTGGAAGCCACCAAGATTAGTATGTCTGTCTATGACGCCGAACGCCTGGGTTCAAATCCCGGCGTGAACGTTATCACCAATTTTTGTTAGATTACATATTAATGTAATATTTTTGATTTTTTTTTTTCTTATATATAATATATTGCATTTTTTTTAAATGATTATTTTTATCTTTTATTGTTATTTTTAATTTTTTTTATCATGCTTATATGAATTTTTGTTCTCCAAATATTCAAACAAAATTTCTACTAAAAAATTCCAAAGGTATTCCGAAAATTTTGTCTGAAGAATACTGCCATTTAATCGAATAATTTTTAATCGGCACCATCTTCTTTTTGTTGCGAAAAGAGATTTTGTTTAGTACCTCTTTATGTTAATGAAAACATAAAATTTAAGATTTAATTTAGCTTTTTCTCTTTCTCTAACACCATTAGCATAAGCTCCCGTTTTTATAGGATAATAAATCAGTTTTAACACCTTGCTATTCTAATGCAAATGCTTAAGTAACACAAACTGTCACCAAATAACGTTTAACCTAATGAAAGTTTTTTAGAAGAATTGTTTATTTTATTTTTAATTTCCTTCCCATTAACAAAGAAACAGTTAAAATGAAAAATTGCAAAGCATAAGTGGAACATAAGAAGGAAGAGCATTTATTTAAGCGCTAATGTTAGTGTGGCGCCAAATATCCAGTTTGCGTCTTAAGTCTTTTGTTGTGTTCTTAGACACAAAAAATAAAACAAAATACTTAAATATATTTGTTAATGTTTGGAGTTTGCGTCTTAAGTCTTTTGATATTAAAGAAAATTTTTAACATTTTATTAGAAGGGCATAGTTCACATAATGCCAACGGGGCTACAAGATAATGTAAGGCTGTGGTCTTATTCTATCTTCAAAATTTGCTTAATCCATTAAAGTCTTAAATAAAGTGTAAGTGACTCTGAACGCCTGGCTTCGATAGCTGACGAAAACATCTAAAAATTTATCAGCGGTGGTTATCCCCGTCATAGTGCTGGCGAAATTTGTGAGGTACTATGCCGGGAAAATGGCATCCACAAAGAGATGTCGTCCTGCGGCATGCTTGAAACTATAATCGTACAGCACTCATTTATGTGTGTGAAGTTTACCCCCTGCTCCTTAAATGCTGTAAATCATTGTGGGCCAAATTATCAAATTGTGACATCTGCTTTGAGGCTTGAGCTATATTAGCGTGAGTTTGCATTATATGAAAGACGTATTTGGTTCCACTTAACTTTTTTTGTTAATCTTCATATAAAAAAACGCTAATTCATTAAAAGTTCTCTTGTCGAGTTCGTTTCCTAAGTCTTATTTATTTTATTTTTGTTTATTTTATATAATCTGTTTATTTTATTTTATTTCTTTTTATTTAATTTTATTTTATTTTATTTTATTTTACTTTATTTTACATAATTTTATTTTACTTTATTTTATTTTATTTTATTTTATTTTATTTTATTTTATTTTATTTTATTTTATTTTATTTTATTTTATTTTATTTTATTTAATTTAATTTTTTTTATTTTATTTTATTTTATTTTATTTTATTTTATTTTATCCCATTTTATTTTTATTGTATTTTATTTTATTTTACTTTATATCTAACCTAATATTTTGATGTAACTATAGCTTATGTTTATAAATATACTCTGTGAATAATAAAGAAATATCACACAGTTTTTTTTAATTATAAATTTTTTATTTTGGCTTGAGACCTCACCAAATAATTAACATTTCATTGACTCGTTACAGTTCCAAGTTTGGCTTATGGATTTTGGATTTATTTTCAATTTTCGTTTTATTTTTTTTTTGGGATTTTTTTATATTTATAACTATTCTTTAAATATTTAATAATTTTATTTTTTAAAGTTCATTTCTTAAGTCTTTCGTATTCGACCAAAGTTTCTTCTAATTCTTTTGTATTTAGTTGCGATTTTCCATTTTGATATTCTTTTAGTAGCCCTTTCAAAACAGAAAAGAATGAGGTAAACTTTTTCTGAACTTTCATTACTCAAGTTTGTGTCTTAAGTCTTTTGCACACAGTTCTTTCTTATGACTTTATTTTTCTAATACAACCATTTTTTAAGATCTTTTGATTAAAAAATGTTTTCCAAACTCATTTTTATTTCATTTAAAATATGGAGCAGGTTTTAAAGCTTTTTGTTTCCAAAAACCAATTTTCTGTAAACACCCACTTATTACCCAATTTTTTTTTATTTATTTTCCTTTTGTTTTAAAGTAGGTGTTACTGGTGCATTTTGGGTGAATTCATGTTTTACAAAAGTTTATATGATTAATTAAAAATGCAGTCAGCAGAAGACATTGGTAAATATTTTAGTCCCCCTCTGCCCCTATTTTCCAAAGTCCAAATGCCACAAGTACGCAAATGTACAAAATTGTTGATGTTGTTGTTAGCCCGTACCAAGAGAAAAAAAAGGTGGGCTGTAGGGATCAAGAGTAAGGCCAATGCTACGATAAACTAATTATGCATAACATCTATAGAAAAGAAACCAAAGACAGAAAAAGATGTAGGTTCCCCTTTACAACAACAAAAATGTAACAACATTAGAAGTAGGCGTTTTCTTGTTAAGTCTAAGAAAGTGAAAAAGAAAAAAAAAAAAAAAACCCAAAAAGTAAAATTGAATTTCTTACAAAAGTAAAGCTAACAACAAAATGAAATGAAATAAGCCCAGCAACAAAAACTACTTCAATGGAAATGGGTTCTTGCTGCAATTGCCAATTCCCAATAAAACAAACTCGCTAGTCTAGTTTTAATTAATTAATCGAATAAAAATTTCCCAAAGACCTCAATTGGAATATCAAATGGCCTGATTCTTGGAAGCTTTTGCCGCAAACAAGTTTGTTACTTAAGCCTTTTGATTATTATGTTGACATTTAATGACAAATGAAACAATTAGCATTATTTTAAAAATTCTTATGAAAATCAGTATGGCTTAAAATGATGAAACTTTTCAAACAACAAGGGGTTTGTCTGCTTCTCTGAATCTTCGATTACAACCTACCCTTTGTTAAAGCCAACAATAACAACATAGCCAATTGTCAAACAAGTGGGTTGTACAAAAACAGATAAGCGAAAAAGACAGTAAAACACTCCATACAGCAAAGAAAAAAAAGAAGAAAATATATAAAACAAAATACGAAAGAAATAAAAATAATGTTGGTGTAAACAATAATTAGCATCCTACACGAAAACAAAATCAAAATCACGAGAGAGCCAGCAAGAGCAAAAGAAAACACACTGATCGAAGTATAAGACTACAATAATTTTCAATATATTTATACATACCTACATACATATACAACTGTTTGTTTTTGTTAATATATTATTTAAGAGCACAACCACCACGCATTTTTGATTTTTTTTTTTGTAGCATTTCGAGTGTGCGCTAGTGTTTGTAAATTGGTGTGTTCGAGTTTTTTTTTTTGTTAAAAATTAGTCAGACTTTTTGTTAAAATAAACAAATAAATGTTAAATGCTTTTTTAATTAGGTATTTATGAGAGACGGACTGCCTGCCAGTCTGCCTTCATTAGAGCATCGATTTGAGTTTCTTGTTTTTTGATTTTTTCGCGTTTGTTTCATTGGTATGCAAATAAACGGAAACGGAAAAGGTCTGGCCAGAAGGGTTTTTGATTGAACTTTTTTAAAGAAGCCGCTGCAGCAGCCACCGCCTCGTTTGCTAATGTTTAACAGGTGGGTGGTAGTCATTTAGGAAATTGATAACCAACGCCCAGGCAAAAGTGTGCCATCTGCCAAAAGAAATCATTAAAAGAGACACCCACAGAAAAACGTTTGACAAAATCCCCTTACCAAACTAGATGGGGGCAGGCAAATGCAACCAACAAAGGTCAGTTTAGTCTAGACAAAGCCCACAGTTTTTTTTTCGGCTTGTTTTTGATTATTTTATTGAAAAATATAAAAATTTTATAGCATTTATAATGAATGAGTTCAGGAAAATGAATGACACATGGAAATTTGTGTGTTTAAAGGCAAACAAAGTCATAAAAACAATAAAGTGCTGATTACAATGGGGGCTTAGTGCATAGAGTTTAGGGCAATAAAAATTGGTTTGTTTCAAATTGAAACCCAAGTAAAGCTCTCTCTTAAGGCGAGAGTCTTAATATGGAAGAATTTAAGGAAATCAACATGAAAATCTGTTTGCAAAGAAAGGAATAGGAAGCAGTAGCAGCAGTATACCAAGGCTGAAGTTCGGTCACATCAAACGTTTAAGGCTAAAGTTTTCCCAGGAAGGAGGGGTCGAAACTTTTATAATAATGGAATTTCTTAAGTTCTTTCGACTATTTATTTTTATGAGTATAGGGTGAAAATATAAATTTGGAGGCCATTCAAGAAATTCACAGGCAATTTTTAATATACGGATAAGTATTGAGCCATTTCATGGTAGTTCTTTCAGGTTATGAGCCGATATGAATATTGAAGGTCTTAAAAGTATTCAATGGCAAAATTCATCTTAGTCTCATTAAAACTACGCCCTAGTTATGGGTCGATTCAAATCATACTTAATTCAGATGTTGCACATCACTTGTCTAATCGGAAAATCAGTTCATATGGCAGATATATCAACTCATGGCCCAATTCAAACCAACTGATCAATACGTATAATTCGTTCGGAAGATAGAGTGCTTTCGATAGATGGAGAGCCAGACATACAGATGAACGTTGCTAAACCGAGTCAGAAAATAATTTTGAGTCGATCTATACTTCTGGTTGTTACAAACAAATTCACTAAGCTATAATACCTTGTAGTGGTGTAGGGTATAAAAAGAAATAGCGGCCAGTTTAAGTCCAGAGGCATTTTTTGCTTCAAAAAATTATCTTTAATTTCTTTAAAATTTGTTTTTTTTTCTTGTTTATACCTGAGAACCTTTAAATAATATCATATC
This sequence comes from Stomoxys calcitrans, assembly GCF_963082655.1. NCBI lineage: Eukaryota > Metazoa > Arthropoda > Insecta > Diptera > Muscidae > Stomoxys > Stomoxys calcitrans. The sequence goes on along the minus strand of NC_081556.1, from coordinate 155,166,727 downwards.
AACAATCTTAATTTCTTAGAAATTCACCCCATCATTCACTCTTAACTCAAATAACTTTGCTTTTTTAGAATGTCACCAAAAATTCTTCACATTATTTGTTGCCATTGCTTATCTTTCTCCAAAGCTGTTTTTTTTTATTTAAGAAATTATTGAATTTCTAGTTTTAGCAAATATTTCGGAATTCTTGTTTTATGTTCATCTTTGGCAAATGCTACAATGCAATACACAAATATTCCAATAATGATTCGGTTTATTTTCTGGCAAAGTTCTTTCAGTTTTTCTGCAGTCTCTCCTTCATTAAAAAAAATCAGACGACAAATAAATGGCAAACAAGCAAAAACTCCCAGCATTCTCAGCCCAAAAAGACCTTTGGCAAAACGACAAAAGATGCCGATTTAAGCAATTTTGTTACTTCAATAAGAAACACATACACATACATACAAAAAGGTCTCTTACAGGATTCTATATAAGGCAAACAATTTTTATAATAATCATGAAAAGGCCAATGGGGAAGCATTGAAGTACCAAAAGTTGAAGCAAAAAATATACGCAAAAGTCTTGGACACGACTTTAGCATTATATACAGTGTACAGAATGTTCTTGGTTTATTTTTTGCTTATTCACCCAGCTCTTTACTTTGGGCCACTTTATTCCTTCTCGTGACTTTTTGATTAATCTATCTAAATGAAATGTTAAGGGAGACAAAAAACTCTCTAGATCCAATAGAATGTTTGAGAATGTTCATAGAATGGCTTAAGGCAAGCCAAAACCAAAAACAAGAGAAAAATAAAAACGTTTGGCATTTGTGGTCATTAAAAACAAAAGACTTAAGCAACAAACATCCACGACATTAGCTACAAACCCAACTCAAAAGCTAGCCTTAGCATCAACATCAAACTTAGACGCCATGAATTTGTTTAAAAGCAAACGATTGAAGGAATTATAAGCAACCATTAAATGATTGATAGCCTCAACAGCTACAGCATCTCTTGGAGGGCAAAGGGAACACAAAACCAAAATGTTTGCTGATTACACTGCCAGCAAGAAACTTTCTTCTTTTTCTTAGGCAAAGAGAAAGATGGAAAGAAAAGTGAGAAAGCAAATAAGAACAGCTTACCAAAAAAACATTGAAACACCCAGGAATTCCTATTGTATTATACAATGTTTTGTTGTTTGCAGCCTGGCTTAGGTCGTTGGTTCTGCTCTGTTAATATATCGAAAATGCAGCAACATCATCAACAACTCCAGCAAACCAACAGCCATACCTTCCAACAACTTGAGTCGTGCGGCAGCAACAAAACAATTGTATAACGCTGTTCTTTTTAACTCTTAACAAATCTTTGTGTTATGCTGTTGTTATCGTTGTCTGTTCGTTGTTGTTTTTGCTGTTTTATTCTTTTTGTTGTACTTTTTCTTTGCTCTTCTTCGTGTTTGTGATGTTGTTTCATTTGGGCAAAATACAAAAATATTCTGCCCCAAACATGTTTGACTATGAACAAAAAAAAAAATCGCCACAGATGGACAGACAAAAAAAGGCAATTGTGTGGTCAGTAAAATCAAGCAAAATGACTTAACTATAAAAATTTAAAAATGGAAGACTTCATTCTCACAATTCATATTTAAAATTTAAGAATACCTCCAAATATAGAAAGTATGATTAAAGATCAACTGACAGTTTAACTAAGTCTGGAAGTTATTGGTTTTTTAAATACATAGTGCATCGGTATAAAGCTTCGTAATATATCACGATCCCATAAAATGGGATTTCTGTCCAATGGGAGAACAAATACCAAAATCGAATTAAGAAATTAACTGATTTCGTGGTAGTAAAGCTTTAAATCATTAAAGTAAAAACCCAATATTAATTTTTGGTACAAATTTTGAGTGTTATATCTTAAAACATATTACAATTTTAAAAATCCATACCTAAGTAAAAAAATGATTTAAGGCCGAAAAAATTAAAATTTATTTAATATTTCCTTCATAACCATCACTTAATTCGTTTGGCACTTCAACCTAACCTTCCAGTGTCTCGGCATGTATGGGTGTGTGTGTGTGTGTGTGGATAACCAACATAGACGGCGACGTGTATGCCCTCTGGTAGTCAGACTTATGTTACCGGTTTTCTTTCAAAAAGAATTCAATGCGGTGCTGCCTCACTGTTGTTGCATTTAGAGTTTTGTTCCATGTTTTGGTCTACAGATTCGTGGAACTGGAGTGATGAATACGGGTAAAAGACTATACAACCACTACTTCTTCACTTCTACTTCATCATCATGATTGTGTGCCTGCCACTACTTCTTCGTTCAATGCGATGCTTGTTCTCTTCAAATGCTTAGGTGTGTGAGTGGGGTTTTCTGTGGGCATTTCTTTCTTAGACACCTGGATTCCTTTTCGTTTAGAGTTTCTAGTAATTGTGTTTTTATATCGACCCCTCTCTCTCTCTCCCTCTCCCCTTCAACTAACCTTTTGTTGATTTTACAGATATTTTTCCCTACTCTCCCTCATCTTCAAGCACTTCAAAACATTACCAGGTTTTCGGGTCCCTATATCATATGTTCATCTCTTAACTCTCATTATTATGCTCGAATGAGTTTCGTTGAGTAAAAAGCCACAGGGAGAGAAAGAGAGATTTTGCGAAATTGCAAAAGTTTGCACAGATCTTTATGTTGGTCCTACAACATTTGTTTGACTTATTGTTATAACAAAAGTTTATTTGTTTTATTACTGTTAAAAACTCCCCCGGTTCGCAATCCTCCCCGATATTACAACTCGTTTCCACAAATGTTTTTACAAAGCCTCTTGGGCTTAAGCCCAGTTTAAACATTATCTTCCCCGTTCATCTCTATGCTTTGGCTTTCGTTCGCTTGTTTTGTTTTTTGCCTTCGGTTTTCAAGTGCCTGCAGTGGAGAAGGAGAGGTAAAAAAGGCGGCTTTTATTAAAGACGCTGTTGAGTTTTGTCAATGCACGTTTTTGGCTTTTGTGTTCATTGCTTTTGTTGTTGTTGCTGCTGCTGTTGCCTTTGTTATTTTCGAAAGGAGTTTAAATTTAAAATCGTGCAATATGTCATGCTGTTTTAGGTATTTTATGTGTATTCACAGGAAAAAACATGCTCCGATATCACAGAAAACACCATGGCACCATGAGTTATGAGAGGTTTTTGGTTTGGTTTTTGGGGTCTTTTCTCATTGGTTTATTTGTGAAATTATTATTTTTTATTTGGTCATCAACCTCCCAATCTGAGAATCAGGATCATAAAAAATACTCGTAAGTCAACCAAATTGATGGTGTATAGTGAGAATAGGAGAAAACTTACAGGTCTAAACATAAAAAATTAATTAAACAATTTAAAGAAACGTTAAATCATAAATAACTTAAAATAAAAAAACTGATGAAAAAATTAAATAAATTCATGTAAATCAAATAGTATTAATGAATTATATATAAAAAACCATTTCAAATAAAATAATATAACAAAATTAAAAAGATTAACGGCCGCATACACAAAGCTTAATATAGCCCTAAAATAGGTCTTATTGGACAGATCTATGAAGGCAAACTGTCAAATAAACCTATTTTAAGGCTACATTATATAGTGCCCAACTACATAGAGCCCAACATCTGTGAGCCTTCTCAGTACGCTCCTGAATGTGACACTTCCAATTCAGTTTCCTGTCCAAGATCACACCCAAGTATTTGACCTTGTCAGATATCGAAATTGCCCTATTGAGGAAACGTGGTCGATTTCGATATCTGACAAGGTAAAATACTTAGGTATGATCTTGGACAGGAAACTGAATTGGAAGTGTCACATTCAGGAGCGTACTGAGAAGGCTCACAGATGTTGGGCTCTATGTGAAATGTCACTATCCAATTTTGTAGAACAAAATATTGGTCTTTTTGGCAGATATATCCAATTATAAACCGATCAGAATCATATTAAGGTCAGATATCGAGGCTCAGAAAAACTCACTGTAACAAATTTGAGCGAAATCGGGTAATAAATAGAGCTTTTCTGGCCTTTAGACCCTTTATCGGGAGATCGGTCTATAGGTAGCTATATCTAAATATAGTCCGATCTGAACCATATTTGGGTTAGTTGCCGGGAAGCTTAAAATAACCCAATGTTACAAATTTCAGCGAAATCGGGTAATAAATAAAGCTTTTATGGCCTGCAGACCCTTTATCGGGAGATCGGTCTATATCGTAGCTATATCTAAATATAGTCCGATCTGAAACATATTTGGGTCAATTGTCGGGAAGCCTTAAACTACTCACTGTTTCAAATTTCAGAAAAATGGGATGAAAAATAACGTTTTTATGGGCATTAGACACTTTATAGGAAAATCTATATAGCAGCTATATCCAACTACGGTTCTATTTGGCCCGTTCAAGAACTTAACCAGCGTGCATCAAAAAGACGTATCTGTGCCAAATTTGAGCTTAATATCTCAATTTTTGTAGGATCTAGAGTGATTACAACAGACGGACGGACAGATACGCGGCATCGTTAAATCGTCTTAGAATGTTATGACGATCCGGAATATATATACTTTGTAGGGTCGAAAATTGATATTTCGATGTGTTGCAAACGGAATGACTAAATGAATATACCCCCTATCCTTCGATGGTGGGTTTAAAAATATTAAATGAATAAATAAATCAAAATATATAAAATGCTAAAATTTTTCGGAAGGATTTTGCTTTGAGGACTTTTTCTGTATATGAATCGTCGTCAATATATAGAAAATTAAAAATATTCTCAACTCATTAAACAAAACAAAAACTAGCTAACAATTGTGTAAAGCCACACACATTGTTTTTGGAAATCATAAATTTCAATAAATAATATTCAATTATTTTCTCAAATGTGTGACTCTTTCTTCATGTCACATATATTGTACAAAGACCAAAATGCTTTTAGCCGGAAAACACTCGGCCTCAAATCAAGCCAAGTTTATGACAATCATAAATCTTAAGAATAATTACTGGACTTTTTATTGCAATCATTTAAAAGACTAATGATATGGATGGAACAACAGCAGTGGTCATAAATGCACAAGCGACCATAGAAAAAGAGAGTGGGAGAGATTGGTGTGACTAAGAAAATGAGAAAGTGTTAGATGGGGGATATAGAGCATTAGAATGCATGTGGGGCTGTTACAAAGAAAAAGCACGCGCCCATGTTCTATGGTGAGTTCAAAAGAAAATGCGCTCTCTTTAAATTTGTATCTAAACTGTGTGTTTTCTTTTCAGTATGTCTTGGCCAACATCTTGGGTGTTACCTGGGATACGCTTTGCTTCTAATTCAAATAAAACTGATTTTTCATGCTTAGCTTAAACCTTTGTTGGGGTCTTAAAACTGCTTGCATGTGTTGCATGCTTTTTTTTCTTGTTGTAGGGAAGCCCATAGCAATAGATTTTGTTGGTAGGTGTATTATGGAGAAGAAAAAAAACAAAACAAACAAACATTTGTGGTTAGTTAAAAAGCAAAATAGGTTAACATACATACTACATTCAAAAAAAAAAAAAAATAACACAATAAATAAAGTTAGATAGAAAATAACATACTGGTAAACAGAAAAAAAGTCAAATAAAATGAAATAAAATAATTTAAAATTAAAAAAAAAATATATAAAGTAAAATAAAACATATATAAGTAATTAAAATAGAAATATATATAAAACTAAATAATAAATAACAACAAAAAGAAAGGAAAAACATAAATTAAAATAAAAAAGTATTAATATGACTTTGCTGAGGAAGTATAAAATATTACTTATATTACTTTTATAATTACGCCCTAATGTATTCATGTTTATCCTCACTTCATTTATACGGGGGCGTTTAAGTTTTGTTTTTTGCTTACATTGAAACTCCAAAATAAAATGTTAAAAAACCCACCAAAAACTGATGTGGTAATACTGCATAATAATGATGATCATAATCATCACGGTATACGGCAATATTGCCATATCACATATTGCCAATGAATAGCTCTTAAAGGTTATGAAATTAAATTTATATATTTTAAAAAATTCGAAAAATAAAATTCTCAGAAACTTAAATATTTTTTTTTAGCAACACATTAAGTATGACGCAGGGACAGAAGAAGAATAAATAGGAGGAGTAAAAGGTGCTTTAACTTTTTCTCCTGCGCCTTGTGTTTTGGGAAATCCCTTTAAGATATCTCTGAAATGTATAATTATGACGTGCTTTACTCTATGCCTGCGAAAACCCTTAGAGGCTTTTAATTCGTCTGTACACAAGAACCCAATAATTTGTATCTGTAGTTTGAAGATATTCATCTTCCTTTTTGGTTGGACCCGCTTGGCCTGAGAGTTCTTCTCTGTTTTGCTGTTTGGTCATAAGCTTGCTGAAATTGTTTGGTTGCTATCATAATCGTGCTTTAGCCTCCAGATATTAGGTTACGCCGCCGCTTGCTTATGCTGGCTGGTTGTTTTTCCAAAAAAAAAAAAATTTTGTGATGGCGTCCACCATTATTCCAGCGCAATTGCTAAACAGCAACGTGAGGCACGATTTTTCTGGAGTTTCATGCCAAAGCCAACACGACTACCAAGAACATCATGAAGTAGACGATGTGGATAATGATGATGACGATGGCGGCCAAGAAGAAGCTCAAACAACTTAAACATTTGAAAGAATCTTTAAACACGATCCCCCAAATGCGATATCTTGTATCTGGGATTCCTTTGGAAAAACCAAGAAACAGCCAGGGGAAAACATGACTAGCTTACTGGATGCTGCATACTTGTTGAAAAAATTAAAAAAAAAACACCAGCTTATTTAATGGTCACCATAAACAATCAATGTTTATGGCTTAGAAATGCAAGAAATCCATGCTGTGCTTTGAATTTCATTATTGCTTTGAAGCCATTCTACTCACTGCCTCATCTCGGCTTTAGCTTTAAATTACAACTCTGCTGCGATGTGTCGTCAAGCTTTGGTGACGGCTCGTGCTAAGCTAATGTCTGTCTGTTTAAATGTGTATGTGTGTGTGTGTATTAGTATCGCATTTAAGAAATCCTTTTGATTTTTGTCATTAGCCAATTGTTTGTTTTGTTGCACAAAGTTATGAATAATTTATGACGGATACGCAATAGAAATCAAACGATTTTGTGTCACTAATGTTGGTTTTATTTGCTGTTTGTGTAAAGTTTTTGTTATTTATTTTTTAATAATTACTGAAATTGTATACAAAGCAAACGCGTGCGCTTAAGGAAATGCATTTTTTGTTGTTGATGTGGCAAAATAATTTCGCAAACATTTTTAGCGATTTGTTAAATGAGAAACAAAAAATGTGGTAAATGTTATGGAACTGAAATCATTAAATATTTATAGATTTGTATAGGAAATGTTTTCAAGTATTTGGAGTTTTTCTTTAATTTAAAGTTTACATACGATTTTTGGAAGTTAAAATGGAGTCTTTACTAAAATCATTTGAAACGAAAGAGAAAAAACACAAAGAGTATTATTTGCTCATATTGTTGATGTACTATTATAAACCCACACTGTCGATTATAACACCCTGGTGCTGTTGTGTGGGATACCGATGAACCAATGAATGCAAAATACAATGTGAAATTAAATAAAATGGAACAAAACAATAAAAAAATTAATAAAAACTAAAATAAAATAAATACATAATAATGAAATAAAACAAAATAATATTATATAAAAAAATAAATGAAAATGATATGATAACAAAATTGATTAAAAAAATGGTACATGAAAAAAAAAACAAAAAATTAATTAAGTAAAACAGTATAAAGAGATCGTATAAAATAGAACAAAATTCAATCTAAGTAATATAATGACATATTTCTTAAAATAAAAATATTTGGAAAAAGTGCGGCAAAATAAAAAAAAATATATATATAAATAAAAAAATAAACAAGTAAAAATGGATTAAGTTCGGCCGGGCCGAACTTTGGATTCCCACCACCTCGGGGGTATATGTAAACCCCCTTTCGCCACAATCTGGTGAAAATTGAATAAACTATGCACGCAAATTCGGCACGGACATTGAGTGGTCTAATAAATATAAGTCACTGTTGAATTTTTATTTAAAATTTCAACAAAATCGAGTAATAAATAAATGACCCTTCAGACCCTTGACCGGTATATCGGTCTATATGACAGCTATATCTAAATACAGTCCGATCTTTACTATATTTGGGTCGGATGGCGGGTGGCCTAAAACTACACACTATTTCAAATTTCAACGAAATTGAAAAAAAAAATAGAGCTTTTATGGGTTTCAGACCCTTTATCGGCAGATCGGTCTATATGGCAGCTATATCTAAATATAGTCCGATCTGAACCATATTTGGGTCCTATGTTGGGTGGACTAAAGCTAGTCATTGCTTCAAATTTCAGCGAAATCGGTTAAAAATAAAGCTTTTATGGCCTTCAGATCCTTTATCGGGAGATCGGTCTATATGGCAGTTATATCCAAATATAGTCCGATCTGTACCATATTTGTGTCGGATGTTGGGAGGCTTAAAACTGCGCACTATTCTAAATTTCAGCGAAATCGGAGAAAAAATAAAGCTTTTATGGCCTTCAGATCCTATATCGGGAGATCGGTCTATATGGCAGCTATATCCAAATATGAACCGATCTAATCCATATTTAGGTTAGATATCGGGAGGCTTAAAGTAACTCACTGTTGCAAATTTCAGCGAAATCTAGTAATAAATAAAACTTTTATGGTCTTCAGACCCTTTATCGGCAGATCGGTCCATATAGCAGCTATATCTAAATATAGTCCGATCTAAACCATATTTAGGTCAGATGTCGGGAGGCTTAAAATAACCCACTGTTCCAAATTACAGCAAAATCGGCTAATAAATAAAGCTTTTATGGTCTTCAGACCCTTTATCGGTCTACATGGCAGCTATATTTAAATATAGTCCGATCTGAACCATATTTCAGTTAGTTGTCGGGAAGCCTTAAACTACGCACTGTTTAAAATTTCACCAAAATCGGATGAAAAATAAAGCATTTATGGGCATTAGACTCTTTATCGGAAAATCGGTCTATATAGCAGCTATATCCAAGTATGGTCCGATTTGGCCCGTTCAAGAACTTAACCAGCGTGCATCAAAAATACGTATCTGTGCCAAATTGCAGCTCAATATTTCAATTTTTGAAGGCTCTAGACTGATTACAAAAGACGGACGGACAGACAGATAGACACGCGGACATCGTTAAATCGTCTTAGAATCCAATCCAAAATATATATACTTTGTAGGGTCGGAAATTGATATTTCGATGTGTTGCAAACGGAATGACTAAATGCGGACATCGTTAAATCGTCTTAGAATTTTACGACGATCCAAAATATATATTTTTTATAGGGTCGGAAATTGATATTTCGATGTGTTGCAAACGGAATGACTAAATGAATAAACCCCATATCCTACGGTGATGGGTATAATAAAATGATACATGAAAATAAAACGATTAGTGAAAAAAACAATAAAATAAAACAATACGAAATACCGTATAAAATAGGACAAAATTCAACCTAAGTAATGTACTGACACATTTCTTAAAATAAAAGAATGCGGCAAAATAAAAAAAAAATTATATAAAAAAAAATATTTTGTAAAATTTAAAAAAAAATGGATCATATAAACAGCAAAAAAAACAATATTTAGTAAGGCATAAAATAGTTTTTTCCTCAAAAAGTTTAAATTTCTTTTACTTTTTTTTTCTTTTCTAGAAAAATCATAACTTAGACAATTTGTTATAGAATACTTCTGAATTTTTCTAATTTTCTTAATACCTTAACCAACCTTTTCCAGTTTCATGTCCAAATATTTGCTATAAAACTAATGACTTTGCATTTTTCTGGTCCATCATCATCATCATCAGAACTTGGGCAAAAACAAAATTTTAACAAAATATTTCAACAACATTTTTTGACAGTAGTTCATGGTACTTTATCATTATGTCGTTATTGTTTGTTCTTTTAACCCCCCAAACAAAATGAAAAAAGACAAATAACACATAAGAAAAAAGAAAATAAACAAAAAAATTCACGATATAAACAGATCCACAAAATAGTTAAGGCTGAATTGTTTACCTTAATAAACTGTAGTTGAAGTCAAAGCCAACATATCGTTACATTGTGAAATGCTCACGAGTAGGCAATGTAATAACCCCCTCCTTACCAAAAAACGACAGTTGATATTTGAACATCCACCATATCTTAAGTTGAATGATGTGATAAGCCCAATACAATTGAAAAAATCATTTCTTTCATGGCTGTGTTTTTTGGGTAAAAACTTAATAATAAAAACCAATAAAAAGCCTAAATAAATTTTTAAAAATGCCAAAGCTTTTAACACAATTTTCAATCGACTGCTAGCAGGAGAAGAGCAGAAGACACAAAAAGATAAAGCATTTAAAGATTTTTGGTTGTCGTATTTATTCAACAAGAGTAAGAAAAACAAAAAAAAAAAAACGATCTTTATCTAAGTTTCTTGGAAGCGTAAATTGGTTATTGCAGCCCCTGATTGCTCTGCGCTTCTGTTGTTGCCCACCATTTACCTTGGTTGGTAAAAAGTGATGATAACAATGGTAGTGCTAGCTGCCTGGCTGGCGTTTGCAGAAGAAGAAACCAAACCAAAAACAACCAAAACAAATATTTAACTTAGCTTAATCAATAACTTTGTTTGTGGAACATTATTAAAAAAAGAAGGGTTTTCTTTGAGCAAAGCCAGAAGTCGAGAAGCCTTTTTGCAAAAATATTGAAATTAACTTGCTAGGGGTACGAAAGATGAGGAGGAGGAGGAAAGAAGAGGAAGCAAACTCTATAACGTTATCTTACAAACAACAAAAATAAAAAAAAAAAAAACGAAATTATGTTTGAAAAACGACAATTGTGCAAATACTAGGCCACACCAACAACAAGAACAACCACAGCAGTCACAATATTCGCAACACCAATTCGTAGTTGTTAATAACAATACAAGGTAAATTGCTGCAGTAAGTTTGGTCGGTACATTATGATTTGCAAACAGCTAATTGAAATGAGATAATAGCAGAGTTTTATGGTAAATAAAAATAATAAATAATAAAAATAGATAGAAAGAATTTTGCATTCAGCAAATTTAAAAAAATTTTTAGCGTTATGCAAAAAAAGTTTTAAAGTTTGAGAGATTTTTTTTGTTTCGACATATGAGTAATGTTGTCTCACTAAAATTAAGTATAGGCCCCCCAAGTTACTGCATTAATAAAAACCAAAATTTTCAATAAAATTTTCTTTAAATAAATTCGATAAAATTTTCAAAAAAAAAATATTTTGTAAAATTTCCTTAGTATAATTTTTATTGAAATTTTCTTTAAACAACAAAACCGCAAAGAAATTTTCTCGGTTGGAAAAGTTAAAAAAAAAATTCAATAATATTTTGCCTAAAAAAAAACATTCCAATGGAGTTTGAGTACAACATTTCTAAAATGTTTTCTTACCAAATGTTTATAAAATTAGCATTTAATGCAACATTTCTAAAAAATTTCAAACATTTTAATCGAATTTTGCATTGCACATTTAATATATAGAACAATATGGGCAAATATATATTTTGAAGAAACAAATTAGTTAAAATAGTTGTTTTCTTAAGCAACAATTACAAAGTTGAAAATTTTTTAAAAGTTAAAAAAGAGGGTGTCGATTAAATGTAAAAAAAAAATAATTAAACCCTGAGGACCTACATCTGTGATGTAGGAAAACCAAAAATTTTATATCAGTTTTTTTCAAAATTGTTTTCATCCATCCAATCCAACGAAAATGTTTGTTTACAAACAATGACCGACCGTATGGTATTTTTATCCAGTACGAAATTTAAAGTTCGCTCAGCCAAAAAAAAACATAGCTAATGTCCCTACTGGTGTCTTCAATTAGATATGTGCAAGGTTTTTTTATATATAGTAGAGAAAAAAGAAGCTCTAAACAAAACTTCCATTGCAAAATATATGGAAATTAGCAAATATTAGCATTAAATGCAAATACAAACTGAAATGCAAATATTGATATATTACCCTCATTGCTTAAGACTGGAGACTGACTATGGCTTATTTTGCCTTCTTCATGGAGATAAGCAAAATAATTTCATATTTAAATGTAGTTTTTCCTACGTCTAGCCGTCTCGCTAAAAACTAACGGAAAGGTGGTGATTATCGAAGCAATAAATTAAAGTTTACCAAAGCATGTACGTTTATCTTTAACGGATGTGTACACTGCGGATAACACATGTTATTGTTTTTTCTCTTCATTTCAAATATGTAAAGATATGAATATCTATCTATTAATGCGTGTAGATATGCAAAATATCTATTAAATAAATAAAAAAATACGATAATTGTAAAACCATAACCAATGAAGCTTAAAACACGTGTAACCATATCAAAAAAAAAATCTCCCCAAAAAAAAGCATTCAACCGCAGGAAATTATGTTCAAGGGTTTCTTCACCGTCTTCTCTACGACTTCTCCTTTGGCATGTTTCATTTTAGGCGAAGCGTTATCACCGCCTCTCAATCAATCGCTCGAAACGAAAAAAAATTTAGGTGAAACCAAACAAAAAATGAATTACCCACCAAAATCAACAAAAGAAATATATCTTGGAAAAAATATGAAATCTATAATTAACGGTTTAAGAGTGTCTACGATTGCCCCCGAAGAAAAACGGGTTTTGCATTGTTGTGTGGCCGCCCCGGCAACGACTCTGGGACTCTAAATTAATTTAAACGCTTTCAAATTGTTGGGATTTTTTCATCCATAGGAAAACAATAACAGCAACAACCACAAAGCATTGAATAGGGCATAACTCCCCACAAAACCCCATCCTCTAGATAATCATAATTTAGCGCCAGAGGCCTTAATTCAAGCTTAGCTTAAGCACAAATAAAAGAAGACCCCCCCTCTCTCTCTCTCACTCTTTCTCTCCTCCCCACCACATTCCTCTGGCGGCTCTAAAATTGAAGAATCGAATAATTTTTGATCGATTCGAAACAACGCTCATCCATCTTAGCACCCAAAATTATCGCATAAACATCGAAAACGAACAACGAAAGAAGCAACAACAGCAGCCACGGCCACAGCATCATTGGCTTGCTCTCCCCAATAGAGCTGCTGCTGATGAGGTCTTTTCATTAGGAAGCCTACACTAATTATAAGTTTCACACCAACACATGCATAGAGGGGGTCTCACTAGAAATCACGTTATGAGCTTGCTTGCCTGCCACCACTTCGTTTAACAACAAGTTACATTTACATATGATCACAAACACACGTAGAGAACTTGGTAGATTGAGAGTAAGAATCATTAACTGGGTAAAGGGTTGCCATATTTGAAGAAAAAATTAATATGGAAATGAAAAATTAAATACAATGAAATAAAATAAAATAACATAAAATAAAATGAAACAAAATAAAAAAAAAATAAAACAAAATAAAATAAAATAAACAAAATAAAAAAAAAATAAACAAAATAAAATAAAATAAACAAAATAAAATACCGATCAAATAAAAGAAAAAAAAATAATAAAAATATTAAGTAAAAAAAAATAATTTTAAAATAAAATATTGCGGTTCATTTATTTTTATAATTTATTTCTTTTTTTCCCCTTTATAGTTTTGGTTTTTTATTGTTGTTTTTTTAACCATTTATTTTGTGTTTGTGTTATTTTACATTGTTGCAGCTTATATTGTCTTATTTTATGTTTGTTTTTCATTTCATTTCATTTTATTTTGGTTTATTTTATTTTATTTTGTTTAATTTTTTATTTTACGTCTTTTTTTGTTTTATTTTTGTTATTGTTTTATTTGATATTATTTAATTAATTTTATTTTATTTTATTTAAAAACAAAATAATTATTAATAAGGTAAAATATGCGGGGCTTAACATGAATTTTTTCGCACAGTATCATCTAATGGGGAAACCTTTGGTGACAACTCTTTTTGGGGCTATTGATTTTATGGTCTCCACCACTCTATACAGGCACGCGCCAGTGTTGTTTTCTTCTTATTTTTTTGTTTGGTTTTTGTTACTTCGTTTATCAGCATTCGTTTTTAGTTTCGTTTGATTTCTTTTCTAAATGCATTACAGTGCTTCGCTATATTGTGGTTGCTGCTGTTACTGTCTCTCTTTCAAAATCTATGTAGTGGTAGTTGTAATGTTTGTGGTGATTATTCATGATGTTGTTGTTATTGTTGTTTTACTTGGTAGTGGTATAACAACATTCCAATGTTATTTTACATATAGCAAACGTACGTTGAACGATGAACGTTCGTTCGTTGGTTCGTTTGTGGCTTAAGTCAAGCTTACAACACTCAACCAAACACTCAACTAGTCCATATGCCAGCCAGCCAGCATCCCAATATATGTTGACGTTATCGTTGATGCTGCTTCTACGTTTGTTATTGTTGGTGCCTTGTATGTGCCCCAAAAGCATTCAGCCTCTCTTTGGGGAGTTTGAAGGAACTACTAGACTTTCGACAAATAAACAAATGTTTTCGGTTCATGATGTTGTTGTTGTTGCTGTTGCTGAGTTCCTAGATACACAAAATCTAATAGAGTAGACTTTAGAAAATTTGAGCCAAACTTGAAAAACAAAATGCTAGAGTTTCATTTTGTTTGCGGTTGTTTTAATGCAGCATGAACAGCATTTTTTCTCTTTTGACGAATTGAATGTTGAATGCATTTTTTCGTGTACACACATTTTTCTAAATATTTTGGTCGATAGTTTGGATGTGTTTGAATGCCTGAAAACTCGCACGTATAATTAAGTATTAACCGGCTTTTTCTAGAGAATTGGAATTTCGGGGCAATTTCCATTTTCCATCAATGTTACTTCATTACATTCTACTAAAGAAGAGTGCAATGAAGGAATTGATAAGAAATATCCATTTAATTGCCTATTATTTTTTACAGGTAGTTTTTATTTGAAGAATTCTCTGTGAAAAACTTTTAAGCTGTAATTCAGCTCTACTCTATAAAATTAATTTGTACACTGTTCTGAAAAAGATGCCAATTTTCTATTGTAATATATTAAAGGCCCTTGAAACTGCTAATCTTCCTTCCTATATCGAAGCTAGTATAGCTAGAAGAGCAAGTCTACAAGTTTGAAATCTACATTTGAAATCTTCGCCAAAATGAGTTGTAAAGTTTTTATCCACAATTTTCAAAATTTGTATATATAAAATTACCCTTTGTTGAAAGATTTTTGATTAGCATTAAATAATTTTTGCCATTAAATTTTCTTAATTTTCCTTAATTTTAAGTAACTTTTATCTTAAGTGGTAATATAACAATTTTTACGTTATGAACTATTTTTTTTTTTGGTAAAAATTTAGTAAAATATAGTGTTGTTATTCAAAAATTAAAATTTTCTTCATGTCCACATATAGTTTTTGACTCACTACTATTCAATATTTTGAAGAAAAATTTGGTGATTGGTTTTTTACCAAATATTAAGTAATTAATTTTTATTATTGGAATTATGAATTTGAAAAATGTACAGTGATAAGTTCACCAATATATTTAGTAATTTTTAAGAAAAATGTTCTTTGGTAAAAGATTTTTTCTTTAAAGTAAATAGCTTTTTGATTAATGGTAGAATAGTACATCCTTAAGTTAGCTACAGTTCAAGCCTTTAATGTTCAAGAAATTGACTTTGAGAAAGGGATACTAATATAGTCGTATTGTTCGCCAATATAGTGAAACAATATAGTCACAATTTTTAAAAAATTTTAAAGAAATGTTTTTTCAATTTTTTCAATTCTTAATTAATATTGAGTAATTTTTGCATTTTCACGATAGTAAATTACAACCTTAAGCAAAACGGGTTTAGTATAAATGCAAGACTCTTAAAGTATTGCTGCTTTCACTCGAAATCCTTAACAAAATCCTTCACTTAAAGAAAATATTTTTAATTTCAAGTAAACCTTTTTTCGTGTTTTGCGATGAGTATGAAGAAAACGTCACAGACATTTCCTTTTAAAATTATGGTCAACCTTTTTTCTTTTGGCACTTACATATGTTGTTATTGTTAAAGTCTCTCACTCACACAAACTTATCGTAACTAGACGTTTTGCTTAACGGTTCTAGATTATAAATAAAACTATTGTTTTTCCCATCACAACAATGATAACATAACAAAAAATAACAGCAACAATATCAATATTTTAATAATAATAATAATAAAATATAAACCTATGCCTACTAAATAATCTTTTGAAGTCTTAAGTGGTATTTATGCTACAAACGCCAAGACCGATGATAGTTGGTGGTTTACTATTCCAAATAGGTGGTTTACTATGCCAAGTGAACGACGGACACATTTTTAGTATGTTAAGGTGAAAAACGCAAACGAACGAAAAAAAAAATAATAAGAACAAAACAAACAATATGATTGTAATTTGAAAATCTAACTGAAGTTGTTGTAAAATATACAACAACAACTAAGACAACGATAAGAACAAATTATACAAAATATGCACTTAAAAAATGTTGAACCTTAACACTAGTTAAAATTAACTAAATTTAGGAAATATTGAACTACCTGTGGCGTTAAAGAATTATTGAACTCGTTATGAGTTCAATAATTTCTACGAAATTGTTTCTACAGAGTATTAGTTCACTTTAAACTTTCTTCAGGTTAAATATAAACTATCGAGCATTGAAACTGAGAGGTAAAATTATTGAAAAACAACTCTATTTCCGAACTCTTCGAAGCATCCGATTGTAGATTGGCGGACACATGTTAATTACATAAGCCATTTAGTTCCGCCAGTCTCCCACCCCCCACGCTATCAATTGCTCATTTGTTTGAAGAAGACAAAATTAGTATGAAAAATTGAAATTGTAAATAAAACTTTACCCTTTGTACCTTTCGTTTACAAAGCAGACGCTCTACCCATTCATACACATCACTAAGTCTTTGACTATTTTCTATTTTCAATATTTGCTAACAATCAAAACATTTTCTAACTCTTTCCCATTAAAGATGCCCATGCGTTTTAGTTCAGGTTTGACATATTCTATTTATAGACACAATGTAATTCGCAGTGGAAGTGAGCATAACTTAAAAAAACACTTAGCCAGAAAATGAGAGGATGCCATTCTGAGCTTGCCATTCTGTTTCTTAATACAAAGGTCCCGAGTTCGAGTCTCGAACGATTTTTTATTATTTCATACATTAATATTAGGTCTCATATTATTCCGCGCGTTTGTGGTGAGTCAAAAGAAACAATAAACTATATTTTTGGAGTGGACAATGCCACAGTCAGCAAATTCAAATTTAGTTCAACACTAACTAAAGGTTGTCAAATTGAGCTTAATATGAACTTAAGAATTACAAATTGTAAACATTTCAGTTACATATATAAAACTAAAATTCTTTGAGTTCATTCAGCAAAAGTTTCAGAAGATGTATCATCAATGGTAATATGCTTTTACCCACGTTTGGTAAATTGCTTCCTTATTCCAAAGAAATTAGTTTCAGTAAAATTACTAACACCTCCTGAGTTTTTAGCTGTTTCATCCATACCAAGTAAAATTTAGTTTTTTCTTATACAAAGTACATTTTCTAACCCCTTTACGAATTTTTAATTCAAAGCGAATAGAGATCATGACTAACGTGTACGATATTATGTAATCAATTCATATATATCATAAGAATTTTTCTGAGTGTGGAAAAAATGTAAGTTAAATTACTATATAAACTAAACTAGTAATGCCTCAAAATGCTAAAGATAAGATAAAACTGAAGTCTTGAAGCAAGACACCTCAAGAAACAATAAAATGTGGACTTGTTCGGAAAAGTCAAAAATACAACAAACAGCATAGGTAGATAGAAAGGTAGTATGTATATGCTGCCCCTCCAAATCTAGAACAGTCAATAAATTCCTCTGAAGTGCGTTTGCCCACAGTGATAGCGAGTGTCATCAAATATGGGCTTTAGATATTGATAGAGTGATGCAACAAAACTGAAGTTAAAGGGAGTAGTGAGCAGGGGGTAGCTGAAACCTACTGACATGCACATGGGGGATAGATATGCCGCTGTTACTGCTGTTGTTGATGATTAGCTAAGCCTCGAGACATGCTACCAAAGGTTAGACCAGCAGGTAGAAAACCTCTGGTAAACGAAAACAAATCGCTCCTTGCTCTTTTCTTATGTTTTACTTGTCCGCGTGTCCGTCCGTCCCTCCCTCCATCCATCTGTCCGCCCTAACATCATATGGTAACCTAGGTTGGCTATCTTCGTATCTACGTTAAGCATTTTGAATAAACATTAATAATGATTTATAAATATTTTCTAAAATGTTTTTCGTTTTTTTTTTTTTTTTTTTTTTTGAAAATCAACACTGTATAATGACTGATGAGTTTCTAGGGGAGGTTGTAATGGTTTGTTTTTTTACATTTTGTTGAAATTGATGATGGTCTTGTTGTCGTTTAATAAAAATCGTCATCATGGTTTCGTGTCAACTTGACTACTTGCAAGCATTCTAAAGATGTTTCTGTCTCCATGAAAATTGCGATATTTATCTGTGATTTTTTTTGAATTTTGAAAGATTGTCAAAAATGCCCTGACAATTATGGATGAATGAAGAATGTCTGCTGGTGGTGTATGGTAGATGGTAGATGGCAGATGGCAAATGATAGATGATAGATGCTTTTCAAGTAGTTTTACCTTCACCCATTAGATCAAATTATGTGCTGTTGCTACACGGTGTTGGCCATTGAAGTTAAGGCTTTCTAAATTATTTAAATTAGTCAACTTTCTTAGCAACACTACTGAATTTACATAAAACTATAATTAACAAATTATAATTAATAATACTAATTTTAGTTGGATTTAACAAAAATGATAGATGGCTCAAATGTTTATTTTATTGAGGAAATTAAATAAAAAAATAATAAAAAATAAATATAGAGAAATAAACACACATGGAGACAAAGTCAATAGACGAATTCAGGGTAACAAAAAGCAAAAAAGAAGTTAATTTTTCAAAAAGGTAAATCACATGGCAGAGCAGTACCCTTGAATGGGCTTAGAAAAGTAATCCATTATACAGAAAACATATTGCGATTTTAGTTCTTGTGAATAAAGTTAATTCATTGCTTGTCACTGTACACACACAATTACAGCAAAAGTTTTAAAATCCTTATACATACGAAAATAAACAACGTGGCACTTAGGTTAGGTTGAAAAGAGGGTGCAGATATTAATCTGCCCCATGCCACTATGGACATACACCTAAGCCAGTAATCGGCTTTTTGTGCGCTCTAAAAACTATAAAGTAACCTCTAAAAAGGAAATTTTAAGTTAGGAATTTCGTGCGACTTACAATGTCTGTATCTGTTGCTCCAACGTCTCATCATCTTCCACGCATGCCCTGCACATGCTATCACTTGCCGCACCGATTTTACATAAGTGAGCTCGTAGTCCTATATGTCCCGTTATGATACCAATAGCTATACTGAGCTCCTTCTTACTTCCTTTCAGTAATAGCCTCGTCTTTTCACGATCTGGATCCCCCCATAGGATTTTCGCCGTCCTACCAACCGTTTCGCTGTTCCACAACGTTGCATGCGCATTCGTCGCCCACTCCCTTAACTCGGACTGCGTCGACCCGAAAGTCTTCGGGTTAACCAAGTTTATTGACGGCAGTCCTCTGGCCTTTACCGCCAAATCGTCTGCCCTTTAATTTCCCATTACTATGTTATGGCTCGGCACCCAAACGATGCGGATTATCCCATCCTCAGAGACGGCGTTAATCTCCTTCTTACACTGCAAGACTGTTCGTGACCTTACCGTCCTGGTTGTTATTGTCCTTATGGCAATTTTACTGTCGGTAAAGATGTCCACACCCGACGTCCTCGCGTTAGCACCACACCACCTCTCGCATTCCGTGTTCGCCCGGATCTTCGCCTGCAGGACGGTATTATGGTCAGGCAGTCTAAAACAGATCTTAGTCCCTGGGTTCTCAAAGTTGACCCCCAGGCCCACTCTGTCCTCTAGCTTTGATCCATCTGTGAAACATGATCTTCCAGATGGCAATACTGGGGTTCCATCAATCCAAGAATGTACCGATGGCAGCAGTGCCCCGCACTCGACTTAAAGGTTCATCACAGGTATCCGATCGGAAACCTCTTCCCTTCCTTCCAGGTTTCCTATCGTCGCCTCGATTATACCGCGATGGTATGAGCTGCTCAATCCATCGCCTTAAGTACCATAGCCGCAGTGGCTGCCTCACACTTAATCTGTATGTCAATGGGTCTGATATCTAGCATAGTCTCATGTGCCCTAGTGGGCGTGGTCGTCATCGCTCCGGCTATGCCAAGACAATATGTTCTCTGAACCTGTTATACGGTCCTTATGTTGCACTCTTTTTCCATAGCAGTCCACCAAACTACTGAGGCGTAAGTAAGTAGTGGTCTAATCACGCACTTAGAGCCAGGATTCAGGCCCCATTTCGAGCCTACGACGCGTCTACATAGTGCCACACATCTGTGAGCCTTCTCAGTACACTCCTGAATGTGACACTTCCAATTCAATTTCCTGTCCAAGATCACACCTAAGTATTTGACCTTGTCAGATATCGAAATCGTCTTATTGAGGAAACGTGGTGCGTTAAATTGGCCCACCTTCGTCTTCCTCGTTAATAGGCATATTTCAGTCTTCTCTGGGTTAAAATTAGCCCAGTCTGGGTCTAGCCCAGTCATATGCCATATACGAGACCCTTTCGGCCTTTCTGCATAGTAATAGTAGTAGTAGTCTGCGTAGTAGACGGGTTCAAATCCCTGCTCAGTCAGCATCCGTAATAGGTCATTTATGGTGGTCACCCATACAAGTGGCGATAAAACGTGACACTTACGAGCTTGGTTTATTTAATCTAATTAAAACTAGTGACATATTTTCATGTCATAAAATGTCACATTTTGAAGGAAAATTAGCTCATCAAAACTAAGCCATTTAACAAAATTTAAGAATACCAACAAAAATGCTTCTGAAAAATTTCGTAAGTGGAATTTCCGACACCCTAGTAGTATTTGAGTCCTTCCTTACTAAGAAATATAATTATGGCAATAGACCCAAAATTTTGGCTAGCCGCCAACCTATCGGCACTGACTGCTGACATGTTGATCTTAAGCCCCACTACGCTATACATTCTATACCATCATCAGGAATTGGTTCTGGGGTAATATATATATTAAATATCTTATCTTCAAGAACCATGTGAAATATCGTCCGAGTCAAATAAAATCATGATATAACTCCCATCTAAACCATTCATCTAATTTGACTTCTCGTACACTTTAATGTCCTATTTTTTCATACGATTTGACTGAAATTTTATACGTTGTCTCTCATTATATCTCCGAATATCCACACCTAGCCGATGTGGATCACATTATAGTATTACATGTAATCTCTGTCGGAGGTCACCGTAGCGCAGAGTTAGCAGGTCCGCTTATGACGCTGTCCGAACCCATGGAAATGGCGAGAACATCAGAGAAAAATGTTCAGCGGTGGGACAACCCATGTAAAAACTTCTCCCCAAAAAGGTGTCGCACTGCGGCACGCCTTTCGGAATCGGCGTTAAAAAGAAGGCTCCTTATCAATGCGCTTAAACCTGAATCGAACAACACTCATTGATGTGTGAGAAATTTGCCCCTGTGCCTTAAAGGAATGTTCATGGTCTACCAACATCCACATCAATTATGGTACGAAACGGTTTACAAGTCATAGCTCGACATTCTGGATTTGACTGCTAAAGTCTACTAAAGGAAAATTACTATCCGATAAGGATCAAATTGTGAATTTGGTCTTCTGTTATGAGCTGCAACATCCATGCTCAGTCTGGTCCGAATTGGTAAAAAATTTGAAATAGCTCCCACACAAACCTATGTACTTTCCGAAATTGTCCCTGAAGGCCGCAAAAGTTGTATAACTTGGCGCCACAGCTGACGGTTATATTCACAGCATGCCTTAAATTACTCATATCATATACAAACCAAGACCAGTTATGTACATTGTGGGGGACAACACATATATCGAAATTTGAGACCAGAAATGTAAAACTGTCCACGATCTGTGGGTCCAGAGCGCAGAAATAGACCAGAGCGCAAAAATACTTTTTAACTCCTCCCAGGCGGACCACTAAAATATGCCAACTGCGGACTCTCACCGAGAAATAAGAACCAGTTTATTACGCAGACGAGCCTCTGCGAAAAATATCCTAAGTCTTCCCAGAGCAACCGAGAAAGTCACCACCAAACTTAGAAATCAAGACATTTATTTATGTATTTTATTAAAGAACACAACAAACTGATTTTTGTTTTATATTTTCCAATTTAGTAGAAATTTTGTGCGTGATGTTCTGTTACATACAACAAGTATGGTCCAAGCATGTAAGTCTTGATGCAATATTGATTTTTGCATAATTCCAAGAATTGTTAAAAATTTATAAAATTATTTTTTTTTGTTTCTTCATTTATATTCTCGTATTCCATTTTTGAAAAAAAAACCAAAGCAAGTATATAAAAGCCAAAGAAATCATTATTTTCTGTTATGCTTCATGGCCCTCATCTTTTCTTCACATTTATGGCATCAGACAACATTATAGGCAAATCCATAATATTAAGGCGATCTAATCTCAGTTTAATGGCAGCTTACAGCAATTTATTTCATATATTTTGTTAACACGTGTCCACAGTCTAAGGCTAATTAAATGCATTCCTACTCTCCGTACGGCTGTAGGGCATGTTAATTGAAAATTTCTTAATCTGCATAGGGGCTGGTTTATAGTCAAATCTTTGGCATGCCGACATCAAAATGTATTGCGCAATTTTATTAGAGTTTGAAGATTTAAAGCTATGATTAAGTTGAACACAAGATGAAGTCGTTAATTTTAGGTGAATCGATAGTTGAAAATTGATGAAAATTTTAGGATTTTGGTAGGGTTAACTAAGCTATTGGAATTTTAAAAAAATGTTTATAAAAATGTTTACTATAGGATTTTTTACGAAAATATTGTTGAAAACAAAATCATCTGTGCAGTTCTTTCTTTATGATATAACAAAAACTTTAAACGAAAAATATGTTTTGAAATCTAAAAGAGCTCCGGGAATGCACAATGTGAGGGCATGCCAGAAAAGTCATTGGCCCCCTTTTCACCGACTCTTTATTTCTTACTGGGATATCGCAATGGGCCTGCCCCGCCTTGGAGTGAACTTACCTTTCATGGTGGGCTACAAATCTCAAAATGCTGTTTCCCTAATAGAAACTAGTCCTGTATATCAATACCTATGGCAAATGGCAAAGATAATCTTCAATTATTTCTTCCGTTGGTCGATGGTTTTCTGAATATTCTCCTAAAAAGAGCATTTCTAATAACTTTTTCTATTTCAAACCTTTGCCCACAAACACTGACTTTCCCTTTGTGGATTCAGATCTTTCCACTTTGTGCAGTGGTTATCAATATATCCCCAATTGCCTTTGTCATCCATACCTATGTAGTAAGTATTTCAAATTATATTACCTTCTAAAGATCACGTACGTTGGCTTTGTAACACCCATTGTTTTTGTATTCCTGATAATCGTTTTTCTAAAAACAATAAAAACCTTAAAACCGAGTCTCTTCTTTTTTTCAAATAGTTTTTGCACAATTAATAATGAATCCTATTATTTGTTGTTATCAAATTGACACTTCTAGGAAATGAGCTTAGCGATTGTTGGCGTCATTAAAACTTGTTTGCAAATTATACATCAATAACAGGGTTTGACAGCTGTAGTTTTGTTAATTTTATTTTTAAATATTAAAAGTAAATAATAAATAAGTAGAAAAGATTTGCAGCATTTTACATAAAGTAGAGAAAACATAGGGACACAAACTCCTAAGAGAGACTGTAAATCTATCGCATATATATTTTACACAGGCAAACCAAAGAGTAGTTCCATTAAATATTTCTGGTCTCTTTGGAGAGATGCACCAAATGACAAACATTTCTGAACTATTAGACTTTTGGGGAGCGACAGGGTTCACTCATATGGAGGAACTAGAAGGACTTCATAGACTACTCTTTTGCTGATGAATTCCAAAAAACAAAATTTTTCTACGGAGTCCAAATCCAGACAAAAAATATATATACGTTTTCTCCAGCTCAGAAAAGTTTCTTTATTTAAAGATCATTGGTGTAATTCTTTCTTTATGTTTATATTTTTTTTTAAATATCTAAAATTATTTAAGAGCTCTAACTGCAATGCTATGGCCATTGATTTTTCGTTATTAAATTATTGCATTTAACATTTTTCCAAATAAAACTTTAATAACTACATTAAAACTCTTTTGTTCAAACCCAACCCAAGTAAGGAGAAATCATTAAAATAAAATTCTTTATCAAAAATCAATTGCAAAAAAAAAAAATCATATAACAGTGCTTTCATTGCGAATGCTCTCTTCTCTACTCAAGTGCTGTGTCTAACAATTCAATCACTGAACTCTAAATGAGGAGCAACAACTGTAACTACCAACAACAACAACAACAACAATAATAATAGTAATAGCAGTCGCAACAACAACAAATACAACATAATTCTATATAGCAAGAGTTCAATTGAGTGAGGAGTGAGTGTAGTTTGGTTGCTGAAATTGAAATTCCGTATTAGAATCACGTAGTAACAAGAGTGAACTATGAGCGACGTGTAATGGCGCATACAAATACGATGACGATGAAAAGCAATTCAAATGCCTGCCAACCTGAGAGGAGATGGAGATGAATGTTGTGGTTGGCCTGGATGGTTAGTTAGTTGGATGGATGGATGAATTGGTAGATTGGTTGGTTAGCTTGTTAAGTTGGTAGTTTGGTTTAAAGCATTTCATTTCCAGCAACATGCATGTCCAACATAAATAAGCTACCAATGAGCTGATCATTAACCTGCATTTAATTGTGCAAATATACTACATAGTGAAGACACGGTCAAACACTAAACATAACTAATGGCAAAGAAAAGAGAGCGGTTACCAAAACATAAGAGGGAGCAATAGCGAGAGAGGGGGATTAAGAGAGTAAAGTGTGCCATCATGTAAATATTTATATATCTCCACAAAAAGTTGTTAACCCTTTGAACTAAACTGGGATTACAGTAAACCGTAGCGTAGAGGTTACCCTGTCAACTTATAACGCTGAATACTTGGGTTCGAATCCTGGCGAGACCATCAGAAAACCTATTCAGCGATGGTTATCTCCTCTTAATGCAGGCTATATTTGTCATGTAAAAACTTCTCCCAAAGAGGTGTCGTACTGCGGCATGCCGTTCAGACTCGGTTATAAAAATGAGAACCCCTATCATTGAGCTTAAACTTGAATTGGACACCGACAGCTCTAATTGATAAGTGAGAAGTTTGCCCCTAATGAAACGGTCATGGACAAATTTGTATTTTTCGCATAATGGTGAATGCCTAGGTTCATATCCTGGCGAAACGATCGGAAACTTCTTCGAACGGAACACTGTTTGGACTCGCCTATAAAAAGGAGAAGAAGGTTGGGAAAGTATCCCCGGTATTGCTTAATAAAATGGCCTTGGGCAAATATGCAATAAAGAAGAGTAACAGGATTTAGTTTGTAGGCCACCTTAGCGTAGAGGTTAGCATGTCCGCCTATGACGCTGAAAGCCTGGGTTCGAATACTGGCGTGAACATCAGAAAAAATTTGTGAAGTACTTTGCCATGTCAAAACTTTTGCCTAAAAAGGTGTCACACTGGACTCGGCTATAAAAAATGACGCCCCTATTCATTGAACTTAAACTTGAATTGGAGAGCATTCATTGATATGTGAGAAGTGTGCCCCTCTTCCTTAGTGAAATGTGAATGGTCAAATTTGCATTTGCAAGATTATTTGTCCCCACTAAGTCCATGGCACCCACGGCGTTGAATGTTAATCATCTAGGGCGTGATGAGTGAGGGTGGCCATCGGCAATAAATGTTGGTAACCTTAGATATTGAAAATGTTAGTACAACTTGCTAAAACTGCATTTATGGGCCAATTCCCAAAATTTTTTGTATTTAAACATAGCCAGGCGACATACGCTCTTGATAGATACAAACAAAAAATCTCACTTCTTCAAACATATTTCTGTGATTAGGGAATTTTGGGGATTTTTGTCAACATTTTTGGGATTCCACTTATAAAAAATTTATTAATCACAGTTTTAAACAGTTGCTATTCGTTTTTAAAATGATAATTTGGCTTTTCAAACGTATTTACCCAATAAAGGGTTTTTTTGTAAAGAATTTGGGAATTCTATTTTTTATGTTTTTTCTCACAAAACCTAAAAATTGCAGCAAAACTACTATTTGATAAATAAACAATTTGCTTTGACAAGCCAATTAGAACGTTGGGTTTGGCGCCATCAAAAGATACTGTACCCTATACTCCACAATGATACCCCTTATTCCAATTATAGGTCCTAAGAAAAACATTCAAGTAGACGTATTAATTAGATGAAAATCTAACTTATTCAAATAGATTTTCACAATTAAGAAAATTTAAGGGATTCTTATATGAATGTTGGGAATTTGAATTTTGCATTGTTTGTACCATAAAATTTGCAAAAAAAAATATTTTTATTTGGTGAAAAAATTAAATTTCTTTGATGACCATATTCGAATCAAGAAGCTCTGTGCCATATGCAAATATTGCATCATAGTGCCAAAAATTTTTTTGTTTATACATACAAAAAAAAAGCCCCCAAAAAGCCACTAAAAATCCCACGTTTTCCCCAACTAAAGGGGTTTTGGAATGAGTTGACTGTTATATTTGAGTTCTTCAATTTGGAATGCTTTGTGACGAAATGCATTATAAGGCTTTCTTATTAAATAATAGCTCTCTCATATATTGACAATTTTTAAGTATTCTTCATAAATGTCTAAGAAACTTGGCATTTGAGTACCGTATTATCCATTTTAAATCCAACACCTCAGGGTTTAAGGTAACCTCAAAGTTCCATAATAGCAAACTATCCTAAGTACCGTTTTTCCAACTTTGGTGAACTTAAGGAAATTATGCGGCTTTTGATTGTGCAAAATATGTCTGACAGACTTAAGAAGCATTTTGCCAAATTCCTCCCCTACTTTAATTAATGAATCTAACAAGTTTTCCCACCGATCTGGTAAACGGATTATGTGAAAGTATTTTTTCTCTCGTCTTTTTTTTGGTTTAATCATAGAACAACTTACTTTTGCCCTTAACAAATTCCGTATGCTGATCCTCTGCTAGATGATGATGAGCATTGTTGTTGCTCATGCTGCTGCTGCTGCTGGGCTGTGAGGCCAGTGTCGATAACAAATGTTGACTGGAGGGACGTGGGCGATGCGATGACTGTGAACGATTGCTATTACCATAGCCGCTGTTGTTGTTGTTATTATTGCGCTTGCGCTGAGATCTCTGCTCGTCCTGGCTATTGCGGCCATTGCGTGTGCGCTGGGCCAACACGGGTTGATGCTGGTGCGTGAGTATGATCAGTAGGAGTAGTGAGGCTCCAAACCAATTGTATCCTTTCATTGTCGAAAACAATCGAAATAAACGAAGACAAGGTAGCCTCTTAGCAGCAGCTTAGCTTTAAAAACGCCAACGTCATTATAGTTTGTGATCTCCAAATATAGAAGATTGGGGATTGTTGGATTGACAATTGAAATGCTTTGCTTAGCTTTGGTCTGGCTTGGGTTGGGCTCGTAGTAAATGGTGTTTCGATTTTAATGGGTGGGTATTTGGTGGTTTGGTGAGTTTTCTTTTGGTTTTCGAGACATGGATAGTGTTTGAGTTTTTCTTAAAAAAGTTTTTTTTTAGTTAAACCTTTACAAATTTTGAAAAACCAAAATCTTACGTCATTTGAGATTTATTTTGAACACGTTTTTTTGTTGTTGCAATTTGGTTTTTCTTTTAAACAAATGCTCGTTTTTTAACACTGCACTTTGTTATTATTTATGTATTTTTGTTTTCTTATTTCTTCGTTGGTGTTGTTGTTGTTTTCTTTTAAGCCAACTACCACTACAGGGGCTTGCTTATTTTTGCGATTTTTCGTATGTGTAGGTATTTCTTTCTTTTTTGTTGTATATTTTTCTTATTTCACTTCACTGGCAGTTGGCAGTTTTATTGCCGTTTTTTTACGTTTACTAGCCAAACAAGTTTTGTGTTGTATATTTTTCTCTTTTTTATATATATTTCGGAGAGCTGCTTTTGCTTTCCTTGGCTTGATATTTTGCTTTAGAAATGAAAAAGGGTTTTCTGGTATCCAAGTACCTACATTCTCATAAATTTTAATTTTATAGATATATTTCCATTTGTCACATTACAAAAAACACTTGCAAAATTTCATGCAAAGAATTATCCAAAAACCGTTAAAAATAATCCGCCGTTTAGAAAACAAAAATCAAAATCTTGTGGGTTCGTTCTTTCCATACGACACGAAGTGCGCTTTAAAACGTTGAGTATGAAACTAAAGTTTATCTTGAAAATACGAAATGTAACTACCAAGCAATGCCGCTGCTCCCGCCATCCATGCATACACCAAAAAAACCATGCTCTCCGCATTCAAATCGAATGCTAAGGTGTGCGAGTATAAGTGAGTATGTGTAGTGTACTGGTATTTTTGTTTGTTATGTTTTACTCTCCCCCAAAGTGGTTGCTTGCAAAGGCTATTGGAGATTGTTTACCAACCAGCATAACCAGCCAGTTACACACATACTAACTACATGGTGGGTAACAATTTAACCACCTTTCCTTGAGATGAGAAAACCAAACACACTTTCAATCTCTCTCTCTCTTATATGATGCAGCTCAGGCCTAGTGTTTTGCTTTTGTAGATCGCTTAGAGAGTTTGAAGATACCAGGTATTTTGTCTTTTGTTAGTCATTCAGGTAGTATTCATCATCATCAAAGCAGTAGAAAATCTCAGCATTTTGTTTTTAGGAGTTTTCTGAAACAGGTCTCAGAGTTGTTTGAATTTACCAAACCATTACTCAAGTCTCATTTAATATTAAACCTCTCTTTAGCTATACTCTCTCAATCTCTCACCTGTATCTGTATTCATTTTTGATTTTTTCTATCTCTGCCTCAGATAAATAAAAGTCTAACAACGTAAAATTTATACAAAACGTGGGTTTAAGAGTTGAATGTAGTTGTTGTTGTTGCTGTTCTTGTTCGATTTTTGTGTGTTTTCGAGTTTTAGGCCATTAAAAAAATTCTGGAAAAAGGCTACAACAGCCAAGCGAAGTTTCAGGAAAATCGAACAGGGCTTATCTATAATTAATATCAAATTGACAATTGCAGATCATTTTGTGGACAGGGTCACAAAGGGTAGCTCTCCAGAAATGGATCAAATTGAGAGTTTGTATAGAAACAAACCTTAGATAAAGAGAAAAAAAGCAACAATTCGTTTATACTAAATAGGAAACTTTGCAGAAATATAATTCCCAAAATTTAGAAAACAAACCTCATAATTCACAAAAATGGGAATATTTGTCAGCAAAAGTAGAATTTATAAAACTTTGACAAGAATCCCTCATATTTGCAGTTTTTTTCTATGTTTGAAACCTTTACAATTATTTATTAGTTAGGTAAATGGTGCATATTTATATCAAAAATTTATTTTTATAGAAATCTTTGTCAAAATTTTGTCTTTTCTGAAAAACCTTCAGAAATATTTTATAGAAAAATTTGTCAAAATTTCATTTCTATAGGATATTTGGTTAAAAGTCAATTTCCTAGTTTCTAAAGTTGGTCAAAATTCCATATCAATAGAAAAATTTTTTAAAATTTTATTTCCATATGAAATTTGTCAAAATTTTATTTTTAAAGGAAATTTTATTAAAATTTCATTCCTACAGGAAAATTTGTGATCAAAATATAATTTTATTTTGTTTGTCAAAATTTAATATTTCTAGATTGTTATAGGAAAATTTTGTCGTAATAAGATTGTTATAGGAAACTTTATCAAAGCTCTATTTCTTTATATGTTGTTCAAATTTAACTTTTAATTTTGAAAATTTAATTTAATTTAATTTTGTGGGAAATTTTATATAAATTTAATTTTCATAGAAAATTTTATGAAGATATAATTTTTATAGCAAATTTGGTCAAAATTTAATTTTTTACAAAAATTTCAATTTTATACGACATTTTTAAATTTTTAATTGTTTTTCAAAATTAATTTTTAAAGGAATTTTGACACAAGTAAACATTCCATTAAGGAACAGGGGATAATTTTTTCAAATGTAAGCTCAATGATAAGTCGCCTCCTTTTTTATGCCCAGTCCAAACGGCGTGCCGCATACCACCATTTGGTAAAGAAGTTTTAACATGACAGGATACCTTACAAATGTAGCCGGCATTAGTAAGCAGATAACCACCGCTGAAAATTTTTCTGATGTTCATGCCGGGATTCGAACCCAGGCATTCGGCGTCATAGATGCACATGCAAACCTCTGTGTCACGGTGCTTTTCTATTACAAATAGAAAAACAAAGAACCTTATTTTCAAAGTTAGGCAGAAAATGTGTTTTTGGTGTAATAGCTTACTGGTTTGCGATTTCGTTTGTTTTTTTGTTAATTTTTATAGAAAATGTTTAAAAATTTTAATTTGCAAATTGCAAATTTGCCCATGAATATTCCATTAAGGAACAGGGGAAATCTTCTCACATTTCAATGAGAGCTATCGCTGTCCGATTTAAGTTTAAGATCATTGATAAGGGGCCTCCTTTTTATAGGCGAGTCCGAACGGCCTGACGCAGTGCGACACCTCTTTCGGGAGAAGTTTTTTTCCTCAAAAATCTTGCCAGCATTAGGAGGGGATAACCACTGCTGAAAATTTTGTTGCTGATGTTCTCGCCAGGTTTTGAACTCAGGCGTTCGGCTTCATAGGCGGACATGCTAACCTCCGACCTAAGATGGCCTCCCAAATTTAGGAAATTTTGTCAAAATTAATTTTTTGTAGAAAATTTTATCGAAAGAAGAAAGTAATTGTAGAAATTTAATTGTAGCATATTTTGTGAAAATTTATAGGAAATTTGTCAAAATTGTATCAAAGTCTTTTGATGTTTTTAATTTTTTTTTTATAAAATATCATCAAAATTTAACTTTTATAGAATTTTTTTGGAATTTCGTTCTTATTGGATATTTAGTCAGAACTTTTTTTCAAAATTTTTTTTCTTTAAAAAATTTTTGTCCAAATTAATTTCTTAAGGAAATTTTGTCAAGATTAATTTTGGGAACTTTTCTCAAAATTGTATAGTTAAGAAATGTCAAAATAATAGTTTCAGAATTTTTTTTTTAATTTTATTTTATGGAAAATTTTGTCAAAATTTTCAATTTCCGGCATGAACATTAGAACAAAAAATTATGCGGTGGTTATCCACATACAAATGCTGGCGACAATTGTAAGGAATCTTCTCTAAGAAGTGGTGTCGCTAAGCGGCAAGCCGTTCACACTCGGCATAAAAAAGGAGCCCCATATCATTGAACTTACATTTGAATAGGACTGCACTCTTTGATATGAGAGAAGTGTCCCCTATTCCTTAATAGAATGCTCATGAGAAAAAAGGTAGCAAACTTTGTCCAAATACTGTTTTTCTAAGAAGTTTAGTCAACATTTAATACTGTGCATAGAAAATTTTATCAAAACATCTTTTTTACGGGAATTTTGCAAAAATTTGGTCTCTGTAAAAATGTTTGCCAAAATTAAATTTTTATAGAAAAATTTAGTAAAGTTTCGTTTCTGAATTAAATGTTATCAAAATTTCGTCGAAATTTAATTCTATAGGACAATTTGGCTAATTTTAATTTCGATACGTAATTTTCTTCAAATTAAATTTGTAAAGGAATTTTTTAAAAATTTTATCTTATTTTTATAAACATATATAGCTGAACACCTGAGTTTGAATCCTAGGGAGAACAAACATCCTCCAGTGATTTTCCCTTCACCTGAGAAATTCAGTCCTGTAAAGCATCTCTTTTAAGTGATGTCGCTCTGCGGCTAACCATTCGGATTCGGTCCCCTGTCATTTAAATCAAACTTTATTCACTTATATAAGAGAAGTGGAATCTTTGTGGAATCTTTATTTGCATTTCAATGGACCTGATATTTTCGAAAGAAAAAACTGTAACTGCTTCTCGTAACACAACTTTGATTTCATCTTTTATATCCTGGCAATACCGTTGCTAATAAAAAAATTTAAACTTCAAAAGAAAACGGAGAACAAATTTTCTTAAATTCGATACACTCGAAAACTCAGTTTCGGCATTTTTGATTGCTTCCAGAAAGTCGGTTGGCTCCAAATGACTCGCCTTCTTCGAGTCTTAAGGCAATCATCAATAACAATGAAAACGATGACGACGATGACGTCTTTTTTAAGGCCACCACTAACGTTCATCAGACATATTAGCAGCTTTATGCAGCCAAAAAGAAAGAAACAGAAAAATAACGACGACTCGAGCGAATAACAGAAATAAAAACAAAAGCCGAGAAAAAGAAATACAAACCGGCAACAAAATTAGCGAAACTGCCAAACATGAATATGTTTAACAGGAATCGCTTGGTTTTTTTCTACAATCGTTGATCGTTTTTTGTTGCTGCTGCCATTGTTTATAAGTAACTGAGCAAAAAAAAAAACAAAAACAGCTAAATGGACACAGCTGTGCGCGTGCTTAGTGCGCGCGAGTAAAGTGCCAGACTTCACAATTCAAGCATTTCAAGAAAGCTTCAAAGCGCAGCACAAATTAAAAATTAACAGCAGTCATACGTAGCAGTAATCTTGAATACTGGGCTTAAAGCATAACAAGGAGTTTGATATTACATGGCTCATTACAGCATGCAACCAAGGCGGCGGCGGCGGCGGCGTTGATGATGTTGTTGTTGATGGTGGTGGTCAGTGCCTTGATGTCGACCCATATTCCAATTTGCAAGAAATATTACCATTTTGTTTTTGTTTCCCCTTTCTTTAGGGCTTTTTCTCTGGGATACCAACTTTTCGACAATTTTACTTAAAATGTGTGAAATTATACATAAAATTTTATTGTTAAGCAATTTTATAATGTTTCTCGACATGTACAAGACAAAGACAAAAATTCCTCAACTTGTAGACAGAAATGAAAGTCATTCCAGGCAATAGCCACTACACAACAACAACAGCAGCAGCAATTGCGGCAACATCATCATCAGCCATCACGAAGAGAGATTGGGTTTAAAAGAGTTTTTTTTTTCGTCTTTTATATTTCAGTTTGTTTAGAGTTTTTTTTTGTTTTGTTTACAAAACCATCATAAAGTCACACTTCAGATGTGAATACCCTACCCTCGTTCAACCAACCGTCCTTTCGACTCCATTCTAAGCCACGATTCAATAATAAGTATGGTATGAGTACCGTATATGTTGTCGAGTGCATGTTGGTTATCGCCTGTATACCATGTTCCAAGTGAGGTATGACAGTGGAAACAAAATAATTAGGATAAAATTAGGTTTTGTAGCTCATAAGGATAATACAAAATTTCATTTTCATAGGAAATTTTATGAAAAATTCGGTTTTATAGGAAATTTTATCGAAGTTTCGTTTTTATAGGAAATGTTATCAAAGTTTCGTTTTTATAGGAAATTTTATCAAAATTTCGTTTTTATAGGAAATTTTATCAAAATTTCGTTTTTATAGAAAACTAGCTGCACCGGGCCCGCTCCGCTGCGCCTTCTTTTACTTTATGTGGAACAAAATTTTCCTTGGAATATTTGTTTTCGACAATTTAAGAGCTTTTAGTGAAATACCATGCTACGAAATTAGTATATCGCTTTACAAACAGTTATCTGAATCCCATATGATCTTTATTGGTCTACGAATTTAAATTTGGATGTAAGGTGTACTCCATTCTCAAAATACTTTATTTCAGCCCGATATTCTCATGATGTCTGATTTAGGGGTATTTTGGGGAGTGAGGTGGTAGCCCAAACACTAAGCCCTGAAAATATATCTGCAACGTGCTTTATTCTCATATATTTGATCCCCATATTGCCATTGGCACAAAATTGGATATCAAATTCGTCTTCTAATCTCAAATACCATTCTCTTAAACCCCTTATTGAAAAAGCCAGCAAATATGTCCGGTTTGGGTCATGGGCCCTAAAAACTATGAATATCGAGCCCCACTGTCTTGAAGACCCAAATTGTCTTGGTGAGCAAATACGTCCTACTTGGGGGTTGTTATGGTGGTGGGACGCCCTCTATACAATTGGTCCTGAATGTTGATGTCAGAATCATGGTCTACTCCCAAATACCCGTCATTTGAGCTCCATTGGGCAAACATGACCGGTTTGGGGGATGTTTTGGGGGATGGGGCTGCCACTTAGTGATTTGGCTTTGAAAATATATATCAGATTCGTGTTCTTCTCTAAAATACCTCTTATTGGAGCCTCATATTGCAATGGTCAGTAAATACTTCCTAGTTAGGTGGTGTTATGGGGGTGGGGTGGCCCCATAGGCAGTTTTCCCAAACATTGATATCAGATTCGTGCTTTACTTCCCAATACCTTTTATTTGAGTCCCATATTGCTATTGTCGTAAATTTGTCTTCTTTGCAGTATGTACTCGGGAATGGGCGGGCCTTCAAACACTTGGTCCCACATCTGGATATCAGATTCGTTTTCTACACTCAAATACCTTTTATTTAAGCCCCATATTGCCATGGTCAGTAAATAAGTCCTGTTTGGGGGGAGGGGGGTGTTTTGGGGAAGGGGTTGACGCTCAGAAACTTTAACCTAAATTTGGATATCAGATTCGTATTTTATTCGCAAATACTTTTCATTTGAGTCCAATATATATATTTGGTAGTATATATATATTTGGTAGGTTTTGGGGTGGGGCGCCCACCCTAGGCACCCCATCCGAAATTTGGATACCAAATTTTTGTTTGTAAGTTACTATAAGAGAGCACACAAAATTTCGCAGGAATCTTTCTGAAAAGTGTCCGGGAGTGTCCGTTCCCCCTTCAGATATCAAAAAATGTATTACCCTATTTTCAACATGGGTTCATTATGCACCATCAGTGAAAATTTCAAGAAAATCGGTTCAGCCGTTTCTGAGTCTATAAGGAACACACAAACACAATTTCACTAAAATTTTTTTTATAAGAAATTTTGTCAATATTTAATTTTTAGAAGGAAGATTTGTCAAAATTTTTTAGAAATTTTGTGAAAATTTAAATTTTTTTGAAAATTTTTACCAAAGTTCTTTTTATTCGTTAAAATATATTTTGTAAAAAAATGTTTGCTAAAACTTAAGTTTTATGAGAAATTTTGTCAAAATTTAATTTTTTTAACAAAAGTATTTCTAAAGGTCCTCCGTTTCATTAGGTTCCACTGTCTTTTAAATTCTATACAATACGAATATAGGGTTTATTAACATTTTGAAATGAATGTCTTAAGTACGATGACGATGTTTGTTTAGTTGTTGTACTTTTCAATACGTCTCTGACAATAACAGTAACAACAACAACAGCAATAAAAGCCTATGCCAAAAAATCAACAAATCGCTGTTAACACATAAAAAACCGGCTGGTCTCAAACTGACAGGCCGGCAGACAGATGGACGGACGAACCAACGAACATTCAAAACGCCAAAGCAATGCGGACGATCATTCGAGTCATTCTCAACGCATTGGGTATGCCTGCTTCTCGAGACAAACTCACGCGCATGCGTAAGTAAGAGAAAAACGCAAGCAAGCAAGCTTTTATTTTAACACCACTCACAAAGCGTCCCCTCCCCTCCCGCCACAACCCTTCATTTTTGAGCGCCTTCAATTCCAAGTCAAGCAATACAGTCCATTGCCTCTAAGCAAACAACACCAGCAAACACAAATGTGAAAAATACTGAGAACAGAATGTTGTTTGTTTACCCCATGGTGTGGAGGGGGGCTCGACCGCCGCCGCCACCACCACCACCAACCAACCTACTGGCAACTTCGGCCTGATATCTGACAAACCAAGAAAAAAACGCGGACAAAAATTTCGGCACACAAATTTGTCAAAACAGCAAAGTGGGGAATGGCGTTTTGCCCAGCGAAGGAGGGGAGGTCAAATGAAATGTATCTCTCGTTGCCTTGTTGGGATTGAGAAAAAAAAGGCCCAAAACTTTGAAAAACAGCAAAAAAATTTGTCACAATTAGTTTTAATTGCTAAGCCGATTTAGGCGGTTGGTCTCCATCTCGATGATTTGTCTTCTTTTCCATGTGACAAAATGCCAAAGCCATGGGGTGGTTAGTCGTCGGTCGTCACCGATGGTAACTTTGCTTAACTGGTTTGCTTTGGAATCGAAAGCAAAAACAAACGAGAAGAAAACAAAACAAGAAGCCAAGCTCGCGCCAGCTCTCTATTCTTTAATTTAAGGTCGTTTAAAGGGCCCCTCTGTGACATGATGCTCAAAGAGCCGCACACCGCCTCAGCGGTGGCTTAGGTGGCAAACGTTGTCCCTAACTAAGCCAATTAAGGGACTAGGTTTTTATTAAGCCCTATTTGAGAAATGTCAGCACGTGTTTATTAAAAATAATAGTCGGAAACGTATAAAGAAAATAATGATAAAGCATTTAAGTGACGGAGTAGAGCGAACGTATGGGACAATTCTACTATTACTTCCCTTTTTTGGTTAAATGGAGCTTTCAGATTTAATGATAATGGCCATTCATGGCTGCGATTGGCCTCAAAGAAATGCATTTCCTGTTCCCAAACACAAAAAAAAAGATGTCAAAGGTGCAGAGAAATTGGTGTTGATGACAAAAAAAACAGTAATTGGCTAACGGAAAATTCAAAATTATTTTTCTTAGAAGAAAGAAAAGAAATGAAAACTTTTTTATTAAAAAAAATTCAAAAATTTCTAGAAAAAATGTTGTCAAACAAGTAAAAGCGTGTCAAGTTCGGCCGGGCCGAATCTGGTATACCCTCCACCATGGATCGCATTTGTCGAGTTCTTTTCCCGGCATCTCTTCTTAGGCAAAAAAGGATATAAGAAAAGATTTGCTCTGCTATTAAAGCGATATCAAGATATGGTCTGGTTTGGACCACAATTACATTATATGTTGGAAACCTGTGTAAAATGAATTCTAATAAGAATTGCGCCCTTTGGGGGCTCAAGAAGTAAAATAGAGAGATCGATTTATATGTCAGCTATACCATGTTATGAGCCGATTTGAACCTTATTTGATACAGTTGTTGAAAGTAAGAATAAAATACGTAATGTAAAATTTCAGCCAAATCGGATACGAATTTCGCCCCCTAGAAGCTCGAGAAGTCAAGTCCCCAGATCTGTTAATATGACAGCTATATCAGGTTATGAACCGATTTGAAGCATACTCGGCACAGTTGTTGGATATCATAACAAAATTCTTTGTGCAAAATTTCAGCCAAATCGGATCGGAACTGCGCCCTCTAGAAGCACAAGAAGTCAAGTCCCCAGATCTGTTTATATGACAGCTACATCAGGTTATGAACCGATTTGAACCATACTTGGCACAGTTGTTGGATATCATAACAAAACATGTAGTGCAAAATTTCATTCCCATCGGATAAGAATTGCGCACTCTAGAGTCTCAAGAAGTCAAGACCCAAAATCGGTTTATATAACAGCTATATCAAAACATGAACCGACTTAAAACATACTTAGGGCAGTTTTTGCGCAGACAGCTATATCAGGTTATGAACCGATTTGAACCATACTTGGCACAGTGGTTGGATGTCATAACAAAATACGTCGTGCAAAATATCATTCCAAACGAACAAGAATTGCGCACTCCAGAGTCTCAAGAAGTCAAGAACCAAGATCGGTTTATATGACAGCTATATCATGTTATAGACCGATTTGAACCATACTTACCACAGCTGTTGGATATCATAACAAAACACGTCGAGCAAAATTTCATTCCGATCGAATAAGAATTGCGCACTCTAGAGTCTCAGGAAGTCAAGACCTAAGATCGGTTTATATGGCAGCTATATCAAAACATGAACCGATTTAAACCATACTTAGCGCAGTTGTTGGAAGTGATACCAAAACACCACGTGCAAAATTTAAGACAAATCGGAACAGAATTGCGCCCTCTAGAGACTCAAGAATCAAGACCAAGATCGGTGTCAAAACCGGTTTATATATCAAAACATGGACCGATATGGCCCATTTACAATCCCAACCGACCTACATTAATTAGAAGTATTTGTGCAAAATTTCAAGCGGTTAGCTTTACTCCTTCGAAAGTTGGCGTGCTTTCGACAGGCAGACGGACAGACGGACGGACATGGCTAGATCGACATAAAATGTCACGACGATCATGAATATATGTACTTTACGGGGTCTCAGACGAATATTTCGAGTAGTTACAAACAGAATGACGAAATTAGTATACCCCCATCCTATGGTGGAGGGTATAGAAACAATTACTAAATAATTGAAAAGTGTGTGGTATTTCCAAAGCATGTCATATTGGATTTTCACTACAAATTCTCAAAATCTGTCATCCTGATCAGCTGTTCTTCTTTACAAAATCAGCTGATTTGGAATACAACGGCTCAGATTATTCGGTAGTCATGGATATAAAGTAGATAACCGTGCAGTTGGTGGAAATTTTTGCATTAATTAGGACCAGCAAGCAATATGTTCAGTAGGCTTAGTCGGATAGTGGAGTTTGACAAACACAGCGTTGAATTAGTTAGCAACTTAATCTTTCTCGGTATTGGCATAAATAAAGTAATACTTGGAGTGTTCAAAGAAGACAATCTATGGCATAAGACAGTGCAGCATAGCTAGGCTCACAGAATTGCAGCTATTAAACTGGCCTGGTCAACTGGTCAGTGTAATTGTCATTGTCAGTATAAAGTTTATGATGCTATGAATTTTGTTCAAATAAATTTAACATTTTTTTCTAAATTTGTCGTTTCTGGTACAGAAATTTGTTGGCAAAAATTCCCATGCTGCTAGCTGCCTAAAGGCATTTGAGATTTATGATCCGTAGTTTTTTTCCTTGGGGGCTGTACTTGATATTTTGTTGTTGGCTCTACATTTTGGACAGTTATGAACAATAACAATAATGAATAATAATTAAATAATATTTTACCATATACATTTATTGTATAGAGCCATCCATGCCCCTGCTACATGCCATTTATGCTCTTGAAGTAAGCACTACAAAATACTCTGACAATGGGCTATCAATTACATTCGAATGTTTTGCTGGCTGGCTGACTGGTTGGGCTTCTTTTATTTCGACCATTTGTTTGTTGCTTGTTTTTAGAGCCCGCCGCGTTATAATGGCCGGTGATCAATTTCAACGGGCTTTGTTATTGAGTGGTGCAGTAAGAGACCAACCTTTGTGTTGCCATTTTTTTTTTCTGGTACATTGAAGGCGTTACAATAGTTTTCCAAAATTCTTTTATGATTTTCAAGTGGTTTTGGCATATGGGAGAACAAAAGCAACCGAAAGAAAGAAAGAGAGCTACTCGAAAGCTAGAATCAGGGGTCTACCATAAAAATCAATTATACGAGTACTTGAAATTGAAGAGCGGGAGTATTCGGCTCTAGCTCAGTTTGGCTTAAATGCCAAGCAACCACTTGAGTTTCACGCCATGCTCAGCAGGACACGATGTGAGCCTAAGGATAAGAAGCTGGGTTTTTTTAGCACTGACTTTTGTTTGTCTGTCTGTCTGTCTTCTACTAAATATGAGGTGTTGGATATTTCGTTACGCTGATGTTCATTTCATTTGTCTGATAGATTATCCTTCCTACAGTGGCGCAGTTGGTTGTTTGGTATTGTGCGAGGTCCTTAAAGCAGATGCGCCAAAGGATTTATTTATTCTTATTTCTATCTTTGATCTACAAAAGGCCATTAGACAAGCCACACCATTTGTGTGTGTGTGCGTGTGAGTGTACACTTTCTTTGATAGCCTTTTTTCTTTTTCTTCTTGGGAATTCCAAAGATTGCCAGATTTCTGATGAGTACCCTACAGAGTTTTGTTGCTGTTGTTGTTTTTGGTACAGCAACAATTTGTTACCTACCTACCTGCCTGTCTGACAACCAGCCAGCCGGCCGAGTGTTTGACAACCTGTAAATAATGTTTACTGCCTGCTGTCTGAGCCAAGATTTTATTTTGCTTGGGATGAACCCATGTTAGTTGCACCAGACAGGTGAGGCCTTACGGGGTTGTGATCTGTGCCTTGCTGGCATTTCTTTTTTGTTCTCGTTATTTTTGTTGTTGTTTTTATTTCTGCTGATGGTCTTTTTGTTGATTGTCTTATCATCAAAGCAAACCCAGATAATGTCCCAGAGGTGCAGTCTTAAGAAAAATGACTGAGAGCATGAAGAGAACACTAAGAAATTTGAGATTTTCAAGAAAGATCCTTTTCATAGCCGAAAAATGCTCATTAATTTTTATTATTTCAAAGTATTGAGATTTATGATGGTTTCGTTTATTATTATTTGAGGTACTTGACATTGCTGCCAGCGAATATGAACGGACCACTCGAGCAACCAACCAGGATCTATAG
The DNA here is from genome assembly GCF_963082655.1 of Stomoxys calcitrans. Lineage (NCBI taxonomy): Eukaryota > Metazoa > Arthropoda > Insecta > Diptera > Muscidae > Stomoxys > Stomoxys calcitrans. The sequence continues at coordinate 155,126,128 of NC_081556.1, read as the reverse complement.
CTCCTGTTTAAGCCTTTCCATGTGACACAACGTTCTGTGTGGTTTATTGCAATACCTCCTTCATAATTAGCATTTAAGTATGGCCAGATTCTAAGTTAATGGATGTGTGACGGTTTAAATTTGATACCGAAACCTTCACTCTCTACTTATATGACAACACTTTTACTAAATGTCCACTTAAATTACTTTCCCAAGGGCTGCAGGTCACTAATAAAAATAAATTCGAAAGTAATTGGAACTGAGGCTAAAGACCTTTGGTGATTTTGTTCATGGTCATTGTAGTTGATGGATTGGACTCTTAAAGACTTCAAACCATCTAATAAACAAACGGTGAGAGCTGTATGGTATATTCTAAAATCAGTTTTAGAACATAGAAAGGACACTTAATGACAGAGCAATCTATATGTCGAAAGCTAATCTCCAAAAAGAAGTTTTTTGTATGACAGGATAGCAACATAAAAACCAGACAAAGCTTTATTTCATCTGAGCTGTGGTTAATGAGCTCCTGAAGCTATATTACCAAATCAGAATGATGGGAATTAAGTCCTCCAATGAAAACTCAGCTTAAGATACGAGTAAGGCAACATATGACAGTAAACAAATGAAATTGAAATATCATAATCTTGATGAAAAATAAACAAGCAGCCGGAGCCGATGCTTTACCAGTGGAGTCGTATAAGACCCTGCCAACATGTTAATACAGCATATGGGAAGAACAAAGCCCTTACGACGATATAGAGTTAAAACTTGCTTATCGGAGTTTAAACTTGCTTATCTTCTAAAAATATCACCACCATCATCAACAGCAAAAGTAAGAAATAGTGGAAAGGACACCAAGCAAAAATATAATAAGGACAGAATGAAAACTTTTAGAAAATCAGTTCTAACCTTACAACTTCATATTATTCCCTCCTCCATGGGGTATACTAATTTCGTCAAACCGTTTGTAACACATCGAAATATTGACCTGAGACCCAATAAGGTCGCAATTCTTATCCGATTTGGTTGAATGAGGTGTTTTGTTTCGACTTCCAACAACTGTGTCAAGTATGGTCCAAATCGGTTCATAGCCCGATATAGCTCCCATATAAACCGGTTTCGGTTCTTGATTTCTTGAGCCGCTAGAGGGCGCAATTATTTTGCATGAAGTATTGTGTTATGACTTGCAACTACTGTACCAAGTATGGTTTCAATCGGTTCATAACCTTATATAGCTCCCATATAAACCGATCTCCCAAATATACTTCTTGAGCCTCCACAGGGCGCAATTATTATCCGATTTAGCTGAAATTGTTCACAAGCCCTTCCACTTTTGTCTACAACAGCAAAACCCAATCGGTTCATAACTTGGTATAGCTCCAATAGCATAGCAATTCATATCGATTATCCTGTGTCTGCCTTTAAAGAGATATTTAACAAAGAACTTGACAAATACGATCCATGGTGGAGGGTATATAAGATTGAGCCCGGCCGAATTTATGCTTCGAGGAAGCAGGGAAGAACAAAGCCCTTACGACGATATGGAGTTTAAACTTGCTTATCGGAGTGAGTTCTATATAGCAGTAAAAGTGCTAAAGAAGCTCAACTTCTAATGTCGTAACAATAGTTACGGTATCTTTTTTTTCATGTATTGTATTTCAAATGCTATATATATTTTTAATTTAATTAATTTTAATTCAATTTTAATCAAACTTTGTATGGAACACTGCCCTCACCAACAACTTTATATTCACATGGAGTGTTCTCAAAAACTGCTAATTAAAAACTAAGAAAAAATTTTTCAATGTATCCTGTTTTGTAAACAAAAGGAATTTGTACCAGCTTGATTTGCTTGAGGCTAATGAAGGCTAACTCCCACCCAAAGTCCCAATCAACTTTTAACCTTTCTATGCTTTTCGCTGGCTAATTGCTTCGCTATGGTATGGAAATCCAACAAATCCATAAATGAACTGATTTAATCAAATTTCTAAAGAATTTCGTAAACATATTTTGTGGGTACCTCCTTCAGCACCTTCAACCCAAAACAGTCGCTCATCAATTTCCATTTGCTCCAAGGTTTTAAGTAGAAATCCCTTTCCAATGGAGTTGACTGAGTTGTTTGGCTGTTCCGTTGACCGGCCATGGTTTGCCTTTCGCTATCACGATCACCTCAAAACCCAAAGTTTCTCCTTACGAGAAAAAAATGTTGTTGCCTTAGTTAGAGGTGGTGGTGGTGGTTCCACAGCTTCTTCGGTTACTTGAAGGATGGACAGACGGATGGATGCCAGTGGCTGGTCGGTCGTTTGCTTGGTTGGCTTTACCTCCCAAATGATCATTATGGTGATTTATAAGCAAGATTAAGTTGCTGCTTTGGTAGGAGACTCTGGTGGAATACCAAGAAACCATACCAGGCTTAAACAAAATGCCGCTTACTTTTCCATGGTTGATGGCATGAGTTTAGAGGAGTTGTTTGTTGCGCTGACTGGCTGGCTGGATGGTGCCGGTGGTGATGGTGTTCACTTTGAGTCGCTTTGGACCAAACAATCAACACACGTTAGTTATTGTGTATGTTAGTTGTAAGCGTGTGGAGAAAAAGATGAAGAAGAAGAGTAGATAAGTGTTTACTTTGCTTGTTTTTATTGTAAAATTGTAAAACTCTTTATGTTTTGTTTTGTTTCTTTTCGATTTGTTTTCTTGGCGCGGCTTTTGTTGTTGTGGCTTAACAATAAAAAACTACAACAAAAAAGAGTAATTGCAAGATGACGCTTTTATGTCTGAAGGCCTGTATGTAGGTAAGTATGCAACATTGGATTACAAATAGGGTTGCCGTTTTACACAAATGTAAACAATTTGAGGCGAATAAAAAAAAAATAACATGAAATGAAATAAAATAATTGATCAATGTTTGAGAGAATGTTGAGAATGTTTTGTTAGCAAAGAGATGCAGTTCTTTCCACGACCATCCCATAAAGCCACAGTCTGAGAGTGCATTCTTAGTGTGCATTAAATTACAAATAAAAAGAAATAAAATAAAAATATTTTATCCATGTCTTAGATTTTTAGTAAAAATATTAAAATTTTTCTACGACCATTCCATAAAGCAATAGACTGAGAGTGAATTCTGAATTAGGTTTGTTATCGGGATCGAAATTTCTTCTAATTTCGCCATCAGTAGTCAAAAGTTAACCATCGCCGAATAATTTGCGATATTCTTGTCCTGGACTTTGGCGCCATGTTAGAGCATTTTAATCTATAAACCATGGTGGTCTTATATTTACCGATTGTTTGTCAGTTCCCTTCAAAATTACAACAATATGAAATTACTTTTTGTTGGCTTATTTTTTATCAGTGGCAACTCTGTGTATACAATCATGAAGTTTAACTAAGCCTTGCATTAAATCCTCAAAGTCACTCTCTTTTTCCATGGATGATCATAATCACTTTTGCGAGCGGCCTGTAATAACGTTAAGCTTATGATGACTTTGCAACTCTGCAGACCAAAGACCAAAGCCGAGAATGGACTAAAATGAAGATGATGATGATAGTGTTGTTGATCCTCCTTCTCCATTAGACCTTCTAAATGTGTTTGAATATTTATTTTGTTTTAGCTTCTTAAGTTTGTTTTCATAATGTTTGTTGAGTGTATGTTTGTCATTAATGCATTACCATCTTCTAAAAATATCACCACCATCATCAACACCATGACAAAAGTAAGAAATATTGGAAAGGACACCAAGCGAAAATTGAATAGGGATAGATATGAAAACTTCAGTTCTAACCTTACAACTTTATATTATATCCTCCACCATAGGATGGGGTATACTAATTTCGTCATTCCGTTTGTAACACATCGAAATATTGATCTGAAACCCAGTACATTATACATATTCTAAATCGTCTTGATATTCTGGGTCGATTTAGCCATGTCCATGTCTTTCGAAAGCACGCTAACTTTCAAAGGAGTAAAGCTAGGCACTTGAAATTTTGCACAAATACTTCCTACTAATATAAGACGGTTGGAATTGTAAATGGGTCATATCGGTCTAAGTTTTGATAAAGCTCCCTTGTAAACCGATCCTCGATCTTGACTTCTCGAGTTTTAGAGGGCACAATTCTTATCCCATTTGGATTTATGAGGTGTTTGAGGAGGGCGCAATTATTGCCCGATTTGGTTGAAATTTTGCATGAAGTGTTGTGTTATGATTTGCAATCACTGTACAAAGTATGGTCTAAATCGGTTCATAAACGTATATAGCTCCCACATAAACCAATCTCCCAAATATACTTCTTGAGCCTCTTCAGGGCGCAATTATTATCCGATTAAGCTGAAATTTTGGTTTACAACATCAAAACCAAATATGGCCCCAATCGGTTCATAACTTGGTATAGCTCCAATACCATAGCAATTCATATCCATTATCTTTTGTTTGCCTTTAAAGAGATATTGGACAAATAACTTGGCAAATACGATCCATGGTGGAGGGTATATAAGATTGAGCCCGGCCGAACTTAGCACTCTTTTACTTGTTTTACAAAAGGTACATAATAGAGGTCTTGCAAAGATATTTTAAAAGACGCTTGATTTAAAAGATGAAACTTATAAATATTTGCAATGATTTTAAGTTTATCGAAAGGCCTGAACATTCCAGTTAGTGATGGATCATCATTTCATTCATATGGTTGCCGTTGCTAGCCTTATAGTAGCCCACTTTATTCTTTTATTCTACTTTGATAATATCTTTCGCAATCATTTAAGAAATACAGAGAGATTTACTGTGTATCGAGAACAGAACAATAGTGCCATTATAAGATAATAAGTATATCACCCATATTAATCACCTTTTACAGCAGGTTCTGTAATGATCTTGAAACATGTTCTTACCTGGAAAGATAATAAATAAAAAATTAATTAAATTAAAATAAATTAACCATTAAGTGTAAAAAATAGAAATTACTTATAAAAAATTTTAGAACTAAAATTCATTAAAATTGTGTTTAAAATATTTCATTGAGAAATTGTTATTGTAATTTTGTCTAAAGAAGAAAATTTTTCAAAAACTCGAGAAAATTAATTTAAAATTTTGTCTCAAGGCCAAACCAAATTTCATTGAAATTTTCTTCACAAAAATTTTCATCCGATTTTGCCTTTAGAGCAAATCGCATTAAAATTTTTCTCTTAAGGAAGATTTCTTTGAAATGTTGTCTTCGAAAAATTTACTTTATGAACCGATTAACGCCTGACCCTCGATTCCCTTGTCCGGTTTTGATGATGATGTCCGGTAGTAATTTTTTAAAATTTAGAAACAAATTTTTTTAAAAAGCTAATTAAAATTTTCAATTTTTGAAGAAAAGTTAAAAAAAAATGTTTTTTGTACCACCTTTTCATAGAAAAAAAAAATCATTTTCTTAATATTTTACGACCATGGCATAAAATATTAGGACATCGCTATAAATATTTTTTTATATAGAAACCATCAAATAAATGCACGGAGACACTTAAGTGGTTTCCAGAAATCTCGCTGCTAAGAATTTTAAGAACATTTTTTGTTTATTTGTTTCGATATAAAAAATTCCCGACATTCGACAAGCCAATTTTCTCCTCAAAAAATGTCATGAATGTTTTTTCTTCAAGTAACTTCATTGACATTTTTTCTATGTAGAATAATTTTTTTTCCTCAGAGGGAAATTTTTTTCTTTAGAGTAATTTTTATTAATTTATTTATATGCAAAGACCCCACACTGTACTTTCATGTACGAGTATGTATCGGAGAATGGTGTTGGCGCAACATTGTCATTATGATCGTGCATCGTCTTTGGGGTCGTCGTCATCTTAAATATCGTCATCATCATCTTCGTCGTCATCATCGTCGTCATGCAGTGATCGTCTCTGTCGATATGTTGGATATGTCGTTGGACTTCGTTGTCGTCATTTTTACTACTTTTCGGTTTGTTGTTAGTGTGCTGCTTCTTCTTCATCTTCGCTTCTTCTTCATTTACCACTTAAGTGCTTACATGGTGTGTGCTCGTGGCATAAAGATGCTGGAGATGCTGTTGGTGTTGTTGTTGTTGTTTTATAGATGGTTTACATAAAGATTGCAGCACGATAAACGTGGTCGGGTTCTATAAGAGAGTCAAAAAGTCTGTAGTTTTGTTTGCATGTGTATGAGATCAGGCGTGCATGTGTATTGGGCCAAGGGGCAATGGTGTAAAAGTATGATAAAGTTGTTGTTGTTCTTCTGGTTTTTATGGCTGCACTGTCCTTATGTAGGGACAGTTATTGATGTTTGGCCATCAAAGTGATGGAGGTTTGACGGACGTTTTGGTTCAATTCTCTCTCTATCCCCTATTTAATGTTGTTGGCTGGCTGGCTGTGACAGAAAGACAGACAAATAGACATATAGCCAGATAGCCAGTCACTTAGCCATCCAGCCTTGTTTGGCATAAGAAGCTGATTTTGCTTGCTGCTGTTTTAATGGCAGGGTAAATTGTGAATTTAATCCTCAATCTTTGAAGTACATAAATTGAGCCCAAGATTTAAGTTCATTTTGTTTTCTTCTTCGAATAGCGCCATTGATCATTAACTGCTCCTTATAACCATAAGCCAAGGCCCCTGTTGCAACCCATTGGTACCCTCTGGCTGTTTCTTCATCATAAGTCTTGTGAGGGCCTCTATTTTTTTCTGAAAGTTTCATCAGAGAGTCCAGCTATTTATAATAAGTTTCTGGATTTTTTTCCTAAGACTTTGGCAAGTCGTGATTACCGCCAAGATGCTTCAAGGTTGTTAGTTGGAATTTTTATTTTTCATATAAAAATATCCCGCCGCGGTTTATGGTGGCTTTTGTCGTGATGTTCTTTTTTTTGTGATAAAATATTTGAATCCTTTTTTGTGAGTAGCAGCAGCCTTGCCTCTGAAGACTTTCGATCATCATCATTAATTACATTTTGGCTTAAAGTAAGAAAGCATCAGCAGCAGCAGCTACAAATCCCCAAGCAACAACAAAAACTCTTCAGTCACACTAACAAATTAGCACGATTTTCTTGATGTTTTTGTACGATCTCATGTTTTAGCCGCTTAAACAATTGTTTCGCATTCGCTTGGTCCCACCAAGCACGACTTGGGATTTTTGCTGATGTTTTTTTTTTTTTGTTTTTGGTCGATTTCGGCGGTGCGGTGGTCATCATTTAACAAGACATCCCAGGCCCTTTAGGAATACCATAAACGTTGAAATGTTAGTCGTTGTCCAGCCAGCACAAAAGTTGGGCTTTGCCTTATCGCAAGCTTGGCATCTCTCTGGTGGCTGGCTGGCTAAGGAAAGAAAGAAAAAAGCGTTTCTCTTCTTCTAGGGTATGTTGCTGCGGTTGTGTAAAGGAATCCTTAGTAAGCTTCTTGATTTACCGCTGGAATGCTGTTGCATTGGCAATGTTGCCAATGATGTTGCTCTCAACTTTTAATTCGTACTTAGTTACTGTAGCTGAGCTGTATGCGATTTGTGTGTGGCTGTCTGTCTGGCTATGGCTATGGGCTATGCTGTCTTGGAAGAGATGCCTGGTTTATAGGCCTCATGCTGTGGTTGTCGTCTTCGGTTTCTTTTTACACCAAGATTAAGTCGAAGGTTTATTCCCTCTCAATATATAAGCCTTCTTACTCGGCCAAGTTCACAGAATGTTGAAAGCCAGAAACATAAGTTTCAGCAAGTTTTATCTGTGGCATATTTGTAGTGCACTGAGAGAATTATGTATAGAAAAGGTTGGTGAAGGAAATAATTAATATTTAGTAATGTGTGATTAGAAACATTTAACTTGAAATTTTGATAATTTTGTCTATAGAGAAAGTTTCAATTATAAAACTTTATTAAGAAAAAATTTCATTAAAATTTTTTTTAGAAAAAAATGTTCATAAATTTTTATTGAAAACTTCCCTATCAACGAAATTTGACAAAAATTTTTGTCTTTGGAGAAAATTTAATTGTAGTTTTGTTTTTGATTGAGATTTTGTCTTTCATCGAAATTTTGTCTTTAGAGAACATTTTATTGAACATTCAGTTCAGAGAAAATTTAGTTGAAATTTGGAGTTTAAAGAAAATTCCATTAGAATTTTTTCTTTAAGGAATTTTTTATTGAACTTAACTTAGAAAAGTTCAACTTAACTTAGAAAAAATGCATTGATTGGTCTTTACAATGAAGAAAAACAATTTAAAGCGTGCTCAGATTGGCCGGGCCGAAACTTTTATACCTTCTAGCGTGGCAAACAAATGCACAAACTTATAACACCCTGTACCACAGTAGTCGTGTAGGGTATAATAACCAAATAGTATAAAAAAAATAAAATAAAATGTTTCAATGCAGAACCGCATATTTCCTATCGTAGCAGACATTTTTTTATCTTTAACTTTAGATATCTTTTTTATCTTTAGATAAATTTTTATTGAAATTTTGCATTTGGATAAATTATCGTTGAAATTTTCTCTTACGGAATTTTTTTTAAAATTTTGATTATCTTGATAGAATTTAAAAACCTGCAATAGAACCTCAATTTACATAAAAAATTAAAAATAAAACGCTCTTAGGGCAGAAATTTTATTGAAATTTTGTCCATACAGAAAATTTCATTAAAATTTTGTCTTTAGAAAAAATTTCTCAGTGTATGGTGTGAATACTGAGTGACATACATGAAATTCATGTTAAACATCGCTATTGGGTCCTCTGTCGCTGCCTTATCTACTGTCTGTCCGTCCAGTCGGCCGTGGTTTAAGTCCATGTTTTTCGTGTTCTTTTGTTCCTGACGAAAAATGCCAGCAAGTCGGGAAGGCTGAAGAAAAAAATCAAAAACTAAGAAAAACAAGTAAAAAGGCATTAAGTTCAGCCGGACCGAACTTTGGATACCCACCACCTCGGGTATATATGTAAACCCCCTTTCGTCACAATCCGGTGAAAATTGGATAACTTAAGCATCCAAATTCGGCACGGACATTAAGTGGTCTAATATATATGACACTATTCAATTTTGAAGAACAAAATATTGGTCTTTTTGGCAAATATATCCATATTAAGGTCGGATATCGGGAGGTTCAGAAAAACTCACTGCTTCAAATTTCAGTGAAATCGTGTAATAAATAAAGCTTTTATGGCCTTCAATCCACTTATCGGCAGATCGGTCTACATGGCAGCTATATCTAAATAAAGTCCGATCTAAACCATATTTTGATCCAATGTTTGGAGGCTTAAAACTGCGCACTGTTCCGAATTTCAGCGAAATCGGATAAAAAATAAAGGTTTTATGGTCTTCAGACCCTTTATCGGAAGATCGGTCTATATGGCAGCTATATCTAAATATAGTCCAATCTGAACCATATTAAGGTCAAATGTCGGGAGGCTTAAAATAATCCACTGTTTTAAATTTCAGCGAAATCGGGTAATAATTAAAGCTTTTATGGGCTTCAGACCCTTTATCGAAAGATCGGTCTATAAAGCAGCTATATCTAAATAAAGTCCGATCAGAACCAAATTTAGATCAGATGTCGGAAAGCCTTAAACTACTCACTTTTTCAAATTTCAGTGAAATCGGATAAAAAATAAAGCATTTATGTGCATTGGCTCCTTTATCGGAAGATCGGTATACATAGCAGCTATATCCAAATATGGTCGGCATCAAAAAGACGTATCCGTGCAAAATTTCAGCTCAATATATAAATTTTTGCAGGCTCTAGGTTGATTACAACAGACGGAAGGACAGACACACGGACATCGTCTTAGAATCGTCTTAGAATTTTACGACGATCCGAAATATATATACTTTTTATGGTCGGAAATTGATATTTCGATGTGTTGCAAACGGAATGACTAAATGAATATATCCCCTATCCTACGGTGGTGGGTATAAAAAAAAAACAAATCGGCATAGCCATCACCAACATCAATGCTGTATGTCTTCTTAAGTTTTGTGCGAAATATTTTCATGTTTGTTAAACGATAATTGTTGTCGCTACACAAAGGCAACAACGGCAAATACTAAAAAGTCATAGCCTCGGCAGCATCACTAACCGATTGTTTGCCACACAAGGAATTATGGTCATGAGGTAATTTTTCCTACAACCCGAGTAAACATTCTTAAGTGGTCAGTCGAAAGGAAGGCCAAAATAATTTTTCCACAGAAAAAATCCCACTGATAATCCTTAAAAAGGGAGGAAGTTTTCTTGCAAAACGTCTATGGACGACGCCATTGGGCCTGAAGGCGCTAAGGCTGCGGAAAGTTTCAGCTAAAGCCAGGTCATAATAAATGATTTGAATATTTGCTGCAGGCTCATAACAAATCATCGATGGCGGTGTAGATTTAAGTTTTTGACCGCATAATAAACCTGTTTGGATTATTAAAACCCCCCGAAAAAGAAGTTTAAGAGCCCACAACTTATAATTAGGCGAAACGATTTTTATGTAAAGCCAGCAATATGCTCTCTATGTGGTTCTTTCCATTTTATATACAGAAATCATTTTTAAATTTGATAAACATCAAATAAAACGATTTTGAAAATCATTTTTCAAACAAACGAACAAAAATGTTAACACTTAAAATTTTCTTTGACAGTAGAGGTGGGGACATAACGCACAGGCCAAGAGCTGGGCAACAGGGAAAAGCCATGAACGGTTTGGCTGGCTCTTGATGTTTTCAAGAGTTGATGTTGGTCACAAAGTTAGGATGACGCCTTTCTTTTTTTTAATACCGAGACGTTTAATGTTTCTTTCTTCTTCTTATAGTTTACACCAAGAAAAAAGGGGGCCGATCAACCTTTTAATTTTCGATGGTTTTCTTAAACAAAAGGTGCTTGATGATGACGATGAGGGTGAAGTAGTGAACAATACAACAACACTTAACACCAGCAACAACTACAACAGCAATATTAAGCAAAGCTGACCATGGAAAACAGTTTCCAGATACCTATAATCGAAACCTTAACCATTGCCTAACAAAAGATTATTGTTAAGGGCATTGTTCTGGCTTAACAAGTGTTAAACATGAAATATAATAGAGGGATACATGAGTTTGTGGAATTTATTCTTTGCTGGTTTTTTTTTTTCTTTTCTTCATCTGAGATTGTCTTTCCGTCTGTCTGCCTGTTGGACACTTATTTCAGCTTGTTGATTGGTTATTTTGGTAATTTTGCTTAGTGTGTAAAACAAAAAACTCTTGACCCAGGTGCTTGGTCATATCCAACACAAAGTCAGCATCTATCTAAAATTGATTAAAAAAGGAACGAGACGATTGTCATATGCCCTGCTCAACGATGACGCCAAACATGTTCTGGAAAGACGCCTTTATTTTCAAAAAACTCTTATATTGTATTTTAAAAACATTAAACAAAACAAAGCTCACATTTAAATAAAATAGTGACAAATTTTTTGATTTAACAAAAGCTTTATTCTTAGGATAATAAAATTTTTTTGTGTAATTCATAACTTTATGTTTTTTTAAACTAAAAATGCAAATTTTGCCCATGAACATTCCACTAAGGAGCAGGGGCTAACTTCTCAAATATCAATGAGTGCAGACCGATTCATGTTTAAGCTCAATGATAAGGGGCCTCTCCAGGATTCGAACCCAAACGTTCAGCGTCATAGGCGGACATGCAACCTCTGCGCTATGGTGGTCTCCTTTTTTTAATTAAGTTGCAGCGCAATATATAAATTTAAAACAATTGTTTTTTTAATTGGCTATAAAATTAACATTTTTGACAAAAATTTCATTTTGAAGAAATGTTCAATGAGTATAAAATGTCTGCCTAATTTCTACGAAAACCCGACTTTGGATAAATAGAGGCCACCGTAGCGCAGAGTTTAGCATGTCCGCCTATGATGCTAAACTCTTGGGATTGAATCAAGGAGAGAAACTTAGAACAAAATTTTCAGGGGTGGTTATCCTCTCCTAATGCTGGCGGTATTTAAGAGGTGCTATTTGGTATGTCAGCCATGCAAAAACTTCTCCATAAAGAGGTGTTGCACTGCGGAACGCCGTACGGTCTCATCTATAAAAAGGAAACCCCTATCATTGAGCTTGAAATTGAATTAGACAGAACTCAATGATATGGGAGAAGTTTGCCTCTGTTCCTTAATGGAATGTTCATAGACCAATTTGCATATCGATATCATGTCGAAACACATAATACCGAAATCTCATCCAAATCAAATTCGAATTAAGACTATAAGGGATAGTTGAAGTCGAATCATGTGATTGGTTTTTATGGAACCTGTATCGGGTTATTGACCGACTTCCATCAGAATGGTTAAGAAAAATAAAAAAAACAAGTAAGAGCGTGCTTAGTTCGGCCGGGCCGAATCTTATATACCCTCCACCATGGATCGCATTTGTCGAGTTCTATGGGCGGTATCTCTTTTTAGACAAACAAAAAATATTGAATAAGAACTGTTATGCTAATGGAGCTATATCAAGTTATAGTCCGATTCGGACCATAAATGAATGCTGAACATGGTAGAAGTCATTGTGTAATATTTCAGTTCATTCAGATAAGAATTGCGCCTTGTAGGGGCTCAAGAAGCTAAATCGGGAGATAGGTTTATATGGCAGATGTATCAAGCTATTGATCGATTCAGACCATATTAGACACGTATGTTGAAGGTCATGAGAGAAACCGTTGTACAATATTTCTGCCAAATCGGATGAGAATTGCGTCCGCTAGAGGCTCAAGAAGTCAAGATCCCAGATCGGTTTATATGGCAGCTATATCAAAATATGGACTGATTTGGCCCATTTACATTCCCAACCGACCTACACTAATAAAAAGTATTTGTGCGAAATTTCAAGCAGCTAGTTTTACTCTTGCGAAAGTTAGAGTGCTTTCGACAGACAGACTGACGGACATGGCTAGATCGATTAAAAATGACATGACGATCAAGAATATATATACTTTATGGGGTGTGAAGCGCATATTTCGAGGTGTTACAAACAGAATGATGAAATTAGTATACCCCCATCCTATCGTGGAGGGTATAAAAACAATTTATATGGGAACTGTATCAGGTCAAACAAGTAAAAAGGCATTAAGTTCGGTCAGGCCGGCTTTGAGATACCCACCACCTCGGCTATATATTAACCACATTTCGTCAAATTACGGATAAAATTACTTAAAATCGGAGATAGGTAAATATGGCAGTTATATGCAATCATAAACCGATCTGAACCATATTAGCTACGAATGTCTTTGTGCCAAATTTCAGCGAAATTCGGTAACAAATTAGCATTTTATGGCCCCAATATCTTTAATCGGTATATATGGCAACAATATCCAAATATAGCCCGCTCTAGACCATATTGGGCACTCTGTGCCAAATATTGAGTAGTAAATGTGGATTTTACGGGCTTTGGCGGCTATATCAAGATATAGTCCGATATTGCCCATCTTCGAAATTAACCTGACTATGAACATAAAAATAGTCTGTGCACGGCTTCAGCTCATTATCTTCTGTAGCGCGATTTCAACAGACTGAAGGGCGGACAGACTTATCATCGTAGCTTGATCGTTTTAGAGCCAGTTTCTCATTCTCTGGTTACAATTCATGGTATGAAAATTCTACTTTTTAACGGATTTTTTTTTTCTGAATATATGCTTATTGCATAGCATATTCAATTTAAAAAAAATATTGAAAATATTTTCATTAACATTTTCATTGATCCAATTAAAAAAATTTTTGAAATTTTCAGTAAATTATACCCACCACCGAAGGATGGGGGCATATTCATTTTGTCATTCCTTTTGCAACACATCTAAATATCCATTTCCGACCCTATAAAGTATATATATTCTTGATCGTCGTAAAAATCTAAGACGATCTAACCATGTCCCTCAGTCTGTCCGTCTGTCTGTTGAAATCACGCTACAGACTTTAAAAATGGTGACATTGAGCTGAAACTGTGCACAGATTCTTTTTTTGTCCATTTGTAGGCTAAGTTCGAAGATGGGCTGTATCGAAATATATCTTGATATAGCCCCATATAGACCGATCCGCCGATTTAGAGTCTTAGGCCCACAAAAGCCACATTTATTATCCGATTTTGCTGAAATTTGGGACAGTGAGTTGTGTTAGACCCTTTAATATATTTCTTCAATTTGGCCTAGATCGGTCCAGATTTGGATATAGCTGTCATATAGACCGATCCGCCGATTTAGGGTCTTAGGCCCATAAAAGCCACATTTATTATGCGATTGTGCTGAAATTTGGGACAGTGGGTTGTATTAGGTCCTTCGACATCTTTCTTCAATTTGGCCTAGATCGGTCTAGATTTGGATATAGCTGCCATATAGACCGATCAACCGATTTATGGTTTTGCGCCCATAAAAGTCGCATTTATTGTCCGATTTTGCCAAAATTTGGGACAGTAAGTTGTGTTGGTCTCTTCGACATCCATCTTCAATTTGGTCTAGATCGGTCCAGATTTCGATATAGCTGCCATATAGACCGATCTCTCGATTTAAGGTTTTGGGCCCATAAAAGGCGCATTTATTGTCCGATGTCGCTGAAATTTGGGACAGTGAATTAAGTTAAGCCCCTCGACATATTTCTGCAATTTGGCTCAAATCGATCCAGATTTGGATATAGATGCCTCATAGACCGATCTCTTGATTTTAGGTTTTGGGCCCTAAAAGGCGCATTAATTGTCCGTTTTCGCCGAAATTTGGGACAGTAAGTTGGGTTAGGCTCTTCGCCATTTTTCTGAAACTTGGCCCAAATCGGTTCAGATTTGGATATAACTGCCATAAAGACCGATGTCTCGATTTAAAGTTTTTGCCCCATAAAAGGCGCATTAATAATCCGATTTCACTGAAATTTAACACAGTGACTTATGTTAGACTTTTGTTATACACAATTGAACAATGATTTGTACTTATAAGTATTTGGTCCCAATCGGAACCTATTTCGATATAGTTGCTATGGGGCATATGGTATGCATTTTTCACCGAAAGGTCGTTTGCATATATACCCGAAGTGGTGGGAATCCAAAGTTTGGTCCGGCCGAACTTAACGACTTTTTACTTGTTTTGTTTTTGTTATTTTTATAATTGTCACAAAATTTTCTAAATGTTGACATTTTTTTCTATAAAAATTTTTATGAAATTTTTTAATTTAAAGAAAATTTAATTAGAGAAAAAATTTTTGATAAAATCAATTGTTACAGAAATTTTTTTCCGACAAAATTTCTCTAGGAAAAATTTGAAAAAAATTATATTTTAAAGAAAAATATTGTAAATACATTGTTGATATAATTTACTAAAAAAAGTGAAAATAAAATCAAATTGCCTTATAAGGTCTGTGATTATTTAATTTTGTTTAAAAAATACATATTTATAACAAATGTATGTCACGTCTTTCAACCACGAAGCACATTGACGATGCAAACACTTAATAGTTCTCTCAACTGAACTATGAAGTGTCAAAGTAATAAGTCCAAACTGTCAGGCATAGCCTTAAGAAAAGACCCAATAAGTCAAATGTAAAATACATTATGTCTTGCAAAACCCATAAGAAAATCTCAAATACCCTTTCAGCTGACAATAGTCAACTCAGGTAAAATA
Organism: Stomoxys calcitrans; assembly: GCF_963082655.1. NCBI lineage: Eukaryota > Metazoa > Arthropoda > Insecta > Diptera > Muscidae > Stomoxys > Stomoxys calcitrans. The sequence continues at coordinate 155,110,568 of NC_081556.1, read as the reverse complement.
AGCAAACAAAAGAAAAAGGAATAACATTGGCTTTGATTTGATTGATCTCTTTCAATGGTCGAATGTTCTTTCTCACAATTATTCTATCTCTTAACTAAAACATAAGTTGCCACATGTTTGAGACTTTAGAAAAATTAACAGAAAAAAGTTTGGAAATTAATCATCTTTTTTCGAATTTATTAATTTTATCTGTGATCTTTTTGCATTATAAACTCAAAATAGCTCAAGGAAAACTACATAATTAACAAACAGACAAACAAACAAATTGTTAATCATCGATCGTTACGCGACGATCGACGGCAATGTTTTGTTTGTCGAAGACTACTCTTCATGGCGTAGCAGCAACAGCAGCAGCGTAGACAACGAATGCATGAACAATCAATCGAATGAGATCGATCGATGGATAGCGGCTTTTGGCAGTTTGACTTGGCGTTTGCTTGACGTTTCGATATTTGTCCTCTTCTTTTTCAGCTATTCCATCAAATCTGAAAATAAAAAGTCAAAATCAAAATAGAAAAAAAAATCAGCAATCATCTTTATTTTAGCCAAGTTTTTTTTTATGTGGTTGTTATTGTTGTTGCAGCTTCGCTTAACTGTCTCTAATTTAATGTCCAAACAAACACAGCAAGACATCACATACTTACATACATACACTTTGTTGTCGTCGTCGCTTTAAGAGTTGATGAGCATCTCAAAAAAGTGGCGACATTTTACCAACCAGAGCAGTGTTGCCGTTTTGAGAACAATTGGATTAGTAAATGCTGGACTTATTTAGAACCCCGTTTACACTGCTCAATAAATCCGAATTTAAGGCTTTCGTCAGCTAATTTTATAAAGGGACAACAGATGATCGAGTTACTAAAACCGCATTTAAAGAGCAGTGTAAACAGGGTTTAGGGGTACTTATAATCAAAGCGAAAATCAAGATAATGCAGGGAGCAAATAAGTTGTAATATCAAGAAATTCTTAAAGTTGGTACAATCCTCGCTTTGCGCGACGAAAATCAATATTTCTCGCGATTAGTTTTTTAGACAATAGATTTTGGACCAAAAAACTTGTAGATTCCATTCAGTAGGACCTTCCCTCATCTTTATTTATTGAAAATTTTTAGTAAGAGTATTGTGTTATTCATTGCATTATTTGCAGTATTTCAAAAAAGTAATCGAGAAAAATATATGTTTTCAACTGTAAAACACGAACCTGGTACTGGCCCTAATGGTTCATCCTTGATCTTAAGTTAAATCGAAAGTATGGTCGAAATCGGTGTATAACCTGACATAGCTCCCATACAAACTGATCTCCCAATTTCACATCTCGAGCCCCTAGAATCCGCAATTGTTATGCGAAATAGCACCCATATAAACCGATCTCCCGATTTAATATCATGAGCCTTTAAAAGGCACAATTATAGCCCGATTTGGCTGAAATTTTGTACGTAGTGTTCTATTATAAGAAATTTTGGCCATAGACGAGTTAACATCTATTCATGTACAAAAAGTTACACGCGTTTTTCAACAAAAGCTTTTTATGCGATAAATTGCGAAGAAACTTTTGATCTCTAATAAAGTTTTTGCCTGCGGTAACACTGATCGCAAGATTTACAGAATACAACGGCGACATACGTACAAGCATACAAACATATGTATCCATTTACATTTATCCATCTACCAATATGTATGTAATACATTCGTGCATTGGACATGGCGACATATGTAAATACCCACATTTATGCATAAACATGTTACAGACGAACGAAATGACTGTTCGAGGTTGTTACGAAAACGCGACAAAACCATGACAAAGAGGAGAAGTGTCTTTCTTGTGTACGTACTACGTACACTCGGCGTCGACTGTCTGTTTTGTTGCCCTTTACCGATAATTGTTTAACAATTTACAATACTCGTAATTCGTAATTACGCTGAAAGCACATATTCAACGACGCTATTGCCGCCGCTATTTGTGTCCAACCAAAGGCTTTCGTTTGTCGCCTTGTACAACAAATCTCAGTGGTAAGAAATGTTGCTATGCATTAAGCCTCGAGTGTTGCAAACTCAGAGTTTTGTGTGTGTGGGATATAAATGAGAGAATGAGAGATAGAAAGAGATAAAAACAAATCTCAGTTACAGGAGAGAAAATTTAGTGAGTGGTTTGAGCAAAGTGTTGTTAAACTATGAGGTAATGGTTATCCGGTTAATTGTAAATATAATTGTTGTAGAATTTTATAAAATATTAGTTAAGACTTATAAATAGCTTCATTAATTTTTCCTTATATATCTACAGTATGTTGTGGTGGAAGAAACCACAGGTTACACAATTTGTATACCCTACACCACTACTATGGTACAGGTTATTATGACTTAGTGAATTAGTTTGCAACACCCAAAAGGAAGAGAGATAGACCAATTGATAAGTATACCGATCGACTCAGAATCACTTTCTGATTCGATTTAGCTATGTCCGTCTGTCCATGTCAATTTGTGTACAAACTACAGGTCGCAATTTTCATCCGATTGTCTTCAAATTTGGTATGGGCATATCTTTCGGCCTAGAGACGAAGCCTATTGAAATTGGAAAAAATCGATTTATATTTGGATATAGCTTCCATATATATGTTCGTCCGATTTGCAGTAATACTGCAATAAAATGGTCACTTGTTAACCCATTTGGCAGGAAGAATTTTCTTATGACTCTCGACATTAAAGGGAATTTCATAGAAATCGGTTCAGATTTGGATATAGCTCCCATATATATGTTCGTCCCATTTGCAGTTATACTGCAATAAAATGGTCATATGTTAACCGATTTTCTCAAACTGTGGCAGGAAGAATTTTCTTATGACTCTCGACATTACAGGTGAATTTCATAGAAATTGGTTCAGATTTAGATATACCTGTTATATATGTATATCGCCCGATTTTAACTTCTAAAACCACTGTAAGAGCATTTTTTGACCAATCCTGCCAAAATTTTCTGGACGAATGCCACATTATCACATTTTTGGTAATTTGCAATAATGTTGTCGTTTGTGAACCGTAGTTATTACAGTTTGAACATATTTGCATAGCTCCCACTTTCTACCTAAAGGGTAGGTGTAGGATATTATAAATTCGGCACCGCCCGACTTTTGCCTTTCCTTATTGGTTTGACATATGAAAGGGAAATGGGGCCCTCCCCTTAAGCCAAGATTTCAAAAACGCCTGATGTCGGAGATAAGTGCACCAATTAAACGGAAATGTTGTTTGTGCTAATATAGTACCCAAACCAAGAATTTGGCCATCGAATTTGAGTGCAAGTAACGATGGAGAGGAGCACCACATATATTTTTTTGTTTTGCGGAAAACCCCCAGCAAATGCATAAATATTACCCTAACCACAGTCATAAAGTAACCTAACGAGTCTAGGTAACTCACACAAGATATGACACCACTAATGCAGAGAGTGCTGCTAATCGTATCATATTCGTTACTCGGTCACTATCTGCATCTCATGGTATGTGTGTGGTGGATTGGCGTGCACGGGTAGAAGTTTTATGGCAAAAAAACTAATAATGGTACAAAAACAAATAAATAACAACAGTAAGATTGTTTTTTTTAAGTTTTTTGTTGTTGCTGCTATGAGAGTGAGAGAGTGGTTTGTGTGTTGGTTTTATTTTTACCAAGAAATTGAAAAGATTTTATGATTTCTGAAACCGGTTTACAAGAAATAAACAAATCGAGATTTATTGTATTTGAAAAATTGTCCTGGTGGTGGTAACAGTTATAGGCAAGAGAGTAAAGAAAAAGAGAAGATAATAAAACTCTCAGATAAATAGTTGAACATTTTGCATCAACTAAACAAATTTTAATATTGGCAATATATTCAAAAATAATTTTGTTTAAAAATATTTTTTACACCCATACCTATGAATCAGATTGCATTTTTCCTTGTGTATTGATTATAATATACATCTTGCTTTGCTTTTCCTCACTTGCTGTTGTTGTGGGCTCTCTTTATCTACAACTCTCTTTTACCTGTTTTATCAAGCTGATGTTAAAAACATAAGATAAATGTCTTCTTGTTTCAGTGTTAGTGCCAAAAACCTCTCCCCAAGTCTCTCATTTTGAAACTTGCCTCTCACACTCGTACAAATTAACCACATTGACACTTCATTTACTCAGCAGCATCCCAAAACCCCATGTGTATGGACCTTCGTGTAAAACCCCCTTGTCATAATTTCTCCTCATGCTTGCATTCTCAACTCACTACCCAGAGCGTTCATCCAGGTGTGCTTAAATTCTTAAACATTTCCATGTAATCTGGCTGACTGACACAGCAGCAAAGGGGCTGTAGAAGATTGTTTTGCTTTTTTTTTAAACCAGAAGTAAACCAGCGTTTTGGCTTTGCCTTTTGCAAAACAAAACAAAAAAAGAAAATCGTCGTCTATACGAGTACACCGAGTGTTCATTTGGGGATTTTATTCATTCGGCTAATGATGCAAAGTTCATTCATTCGCCAAACGATTAGGTGGTGGTAGTGCAACAAACTTTCTTTGTTGTTTGCTCGAACAAAGAATGTTGGAGATTATGCAAATCTAGTACCTAAGGCAATAGATGATTATATGGAAATGTAAACAAAAGGTGTGTAGGAGTATTTGAATTTTTATGTGATTTTTTCGCAGAATAAATATTTCAATATAAATTAATTTAAAATAAAGCCAAGCGATCAAGGCAATGATTAATAAGAAACATTCATAAAACATGAAATAAGAATCGGTTTTTGCCAATTCTATACGTTTTTCTATCTGCCCAAAAGCACTTACATAATTTTCAAACGATTGAGGTTAGCCGCTCGAAATGTTGCTTAAATGCCACCGTAGCGCTAAAGTTAGCATGTCCGCGGTGGTTAGCCCCTCCTAATGCATGCGAAATTTGTGAGGTACTGTATCATTTGGTATGGTAGTCCTGTAAAAACTTCTTCCCAAAGAGGAGTCGCTCTGCTTCACGCCTTTCGGACTCGGCTATTAAAAAAGGCCCCTTATCATTGAGCTTAAACTTGAATCGGACAGCAATCATTGATATGTGATATACCCTTATTCCTTAATAGAATGTTCATGAGCAAATTTGCATTTGGAATAAATTTTTGCAAAATCTTCCATAAAATAAAGTTAAGACAAAATTTTCTGTAGAAATAAAATTTTGACAGCATTTTCTGTAGAAATAAAATTAAAAAAAAATGTCCATATACATATTTCAATAAAAACAAAATTTTCAATAGAAATGGAATGGAAACAAAGTTTTTAGCAAAATTTTGTATGTCTGTTTACGCTTTCTTTTGTTGGTCTTAAAATTTTATTGAGAGATTCCATTGCAGGATATTGTTCGGCTTTGGACCATTGTTTAATGCTTTCTATTCAAAGAATAGTATAGCAAAATAACATTTAAAAATCAGCAAAAGTTTGTTGTTGCTAAGAGCATTTGACGGGTTTCCCGTATCGCGATTTCAGTTTCGACCAAGAAAATCTTTAGGGAGAGATGTCAAATGGATCATGGAGCTTTACAACCATTCCAACTAGAGTAATTTGTAAAGCACACATCTGAATATGAACAGGGCTCTTTAAGACGACTTGATTCATAAGCGCAATAGAAAACAAGTCAAATCTTACTTCTCTTATTCAAATGCAACTTATCCAACGATGCTAATAGCAACAAACATCTTTTCAAAACTCTTATTCTTCGCACGGCGATCGCCCAACGGTTGATACTACCAGTGCTGTTTTTGTGAATAGGCAATGACCTACACCACATGCGACGTGCCTTTCGTTTGGTTTGTCTGTTTACGCTTTCTTTTTTTTTTTTTTTGTCTTTAAATCTTATTGAGATTCCATTGCAGGATATTGTTGCGCTGATGATTTTTCTTGGGCGAAAATGAAATCGCGATACGGGAAACCAGTCAAATGCTTCTAGCAACAACACACTTTTGCTGAATTTTAAATGATTTTTTTGCTATATTTTGCTATACTATTTTTTGAATAGAAAGCATTAAACAATGCTTTCTATTCAGGACAATATCCTGCAATGGAATCTCAATAAAATGAAATTTAGACAAAACTTTTTTTCAAAATAAAATTTTGAATAAAAAAAAATTTACATAGAATTAAAATATGACAAAAATTTTCATAGAAATAAATTTTTGACAATATCTTCTATCAAACACTTTTTTGGTAAAAATTTCGATAAAAAATAAATTTCAAACTTGTCTACGGCAAAAAACGTTGGCAAATTATTTATTCAAAATTTTCTATAGAAATAACATTTTGAGACAAGAGTCACAAAAGAGAATAAGACAAATTGAGGCTTTAGTTTGTAAAATTTTAGTGTGTAAAATGTGATGCCTTATAAAAGCCAAATAGATTGTATTATATCAAGTAACCATTACTGAGTAAGAAAACTAAATTTTGGATCTACAATATCAAACATTGAAAGGCGAAGGTTTGTTGCTGGACCAATGCCATATCGGTGCTTAAAATATCGATTCGACCAAAACTCTATCGACCTTATTCACAAAACTTAATGAAGCCTTAAAATAGATTTATTTGACAGTTCTATTAAGGAAATAACAAATAAACCTATTTCAAATCTACATTAAATTTTGTGAATACCGGTGTTAGTAAGCAAATTATTAAATTGAGTAAAAACAAATTGAAATGCAATGAAATAAATTGATATTAAAATATAGAAAATAGAAAAGAAACACAAAAAATAAACTTTTATCTCAGCTTATTTTGATGGATTGAGAGTACAAATTTTCAATTTTAAATACGAAAAACAACTACTTTTTTACATAATATTTAAGCAATATGAAAAACTACTTTTTTTTAAATTGGTTAAAAAATAATTTTATTGGATGATCGATCGACACCGACGCCATCTGTAGTTAAAATTTTTATATTAAAGATGGGTTCATAAACCTATTCAACTCCCCCACACTGTAACACACCACCCCATCCAAGTCATCAACCATGGACAATTTGATCGTATATGGTGAAACAAATGACCAAGGTGGTAATAGTAATAATCACCTCAAGCCAATCTTTAGGGTATGCCTAAAAGTAGGCACCATTAAAAGAGGACACATTACATGGCAATACCATAATGTTATAGGGTAAATGTCTATGCTATTCGAAAAAGCAAAGTTATTCGAATAAAGTCGATTTCGTAATGAAAAGAAAAATAAGCTACAAAGAGAAAAACAATAGTTTCACAATAACCTACTCTTAATAAAAGTATGTTCTCCGTAATTAATGTTACCAAGTTGTGTTTAATAGAAAGAGAGACATTCACCATTGTTTATATAGGAGAGCATTGTGAAAAATTATTTTGGGGTTTTTGCTACAATAACTTTGTCTCTTTCTCTCGTTCAATCTCTTTAATTGAATATGAATTATGCTAAGATCAGCTTAAAAATTCTGGCGATAATTTTTACAATGTCTGTATGTTCTTTTGACGCACATGCTATACCGGGGACCGATGGAGGGACCCATTGCATGATTGTTGTCTGTGTTTCTAGCTCGTGGTGTTATTTTCGTATACTTTGTATACTTGTTTTATTCGTTTTTTTGGAAATACTTGGAAAACATTTTTTTTAGAAAAATATGATCACTTATCGTGATCATGTTTAAAGGTTATCATCATATTAAAACAAAATAATAATGACTACAGACAATGGGAAAAACACACATATTATATTTAATAGATTGTATTTTTTTTTTTGAATTTTATTTCGCTTTTTATTTTGTTCGACTCCGTTCTGCTCTGCTTTAGTCTGTACCGTATAGACACATCATAGAATTAAATGAACATAAATTTTTGAAATTCCGTTTCAAAATGAGTTCGACAGATCGACGTTAATAGCTCGACATCAGTAATTAGCAGCGTGCTCAAATGACAGATAGACAGCTAAGCTGGGCTTGGTGGGCTAGCTCATGCTTACGACGGATGGACGGAGAGACGACGACTGTGGCTTGTGAGGCGATACACGCACTGATACAAAAAAAGATGGATGAATGTAGACTGAACGCAGATGATTATTCAATTTGAGGTTGTTAGAAGCAACTGCAATAACAACAAAAATTACTGAAGAGCAGTGAAGATTGAGTTTTGACTTTAGATGTTAAGGAGTTCAATTCTTATCATTCGTTTATAGGAATCTATGGAAGTTCTTAAGGTTCCTTTAAAATGGGAGATACTTGAACTATTTTCTTTATAATTGTTGTCTTTTAGATGAAGTAAGTGATAACAACATTATACTAAATGGAGCAATATCTAGGTTACTGATGTGCGAGATGCTGAATACAATGTAAGGACTCTGATTGGTTCCAACATGGCAAAAAAACGAATTTTATAACCTTTTTTGTGAACATTTTAGGATGGTTCTTTTTCACAAAAATTCAAAAATTATTTCAAGCCAAAAATGTTTGGTTTACATCAAAATATGCTTTGTTAATGACGAAAAGATGATTTGTTTATTTATATTTTTTGTCTCCTCCATTTGGCAGAGAGTATGAGAGTAAAGGCACTCATTTTTTTTGGTTGTATCATTGAGTAATGGTCAGTCAGCCAGCAGTCAGCATTGGTAGGAAAGCGCTAGTATATTAGCTTCTAAGGTGGCGGTTTTTCGAATATTGCTCTAGTTAGAAAAACAAAAGATGGTCGTTGTGACGTTTTTCATAAAAGAAGTTTACTTGGCGAAAATTTCGTAGTGAATTATTTTTTTTTTGTTTTTTTGCATGTAGGGACACATTTGATTTGGCGAACATTTACATACACATATATAAAGATAATATAGAAATAATTTTTTTTTCACAAAGTTGACTGTGGCATTTTAATATAATTTTTCGTAAAATATCCTGGGAACAGACGCTGATGTTGACCATTGGTTATTTAAAGGCGCCAATAACGCGCCTTGTCATTTCGAGTATCATTGGCACTCAGTATTTAATTAAGAGCCAGTGCCACCTGACTCCTCACTGAGGCTCTCCTCTCGAAAATCGCTGACTGCCCGCGGCCGCATTTGTGGACGCTCCCGGTAGCTTTCAGCTAAGCTTCCCGTGATAACGAGTCGGAGCTCAAAGTTCCAGCTTGTGTGGTGCTCATAGTTATCCCGTATCGTATAAATACGGGAACTATACTTAAAAAAACACCAAGTGTACCTTGTATTTATCAGCTAATCGAAAGCTACTTACATGCAAAGTTTCGAGATTTCGAGAATTGCACTACAAAAAGGGGTAGTGGTCTAAAATGGGTTACATTTTTTTTGACCATCGAAAATATTCGAATATTCATAGCCGAAGATTAAACCAAGAAAAAGAGATAAACACAAAGTTTCGCCAAAAGCTTGAGTATAAAGAAATGGCCAAATCATAGGCAAAAAATAACCAAAATTTAAAATAATGACTTGACAAAATTTCACAGCTGTATTGGGGCAGTTTTATGGAAATATAAACAACGCCAATACAATGACATTAATTTCAAACAAATATTTGAATTTAACCCAGTTCTGGTCTAAATGGTGTCTTTTTTTATGGTTAAGTTGCGCAGTTGAATTGATATGCGATCAAAGAGATTTAAAAAATATGCCGAGGGATTTGCAGCAGTGAAAAGGGTGAATAAAAAACTATAAGCCTCTAAATCCGGTTGGAGTTTGAATTGGGGAGTCTTCTGGGCCCCTGATGCATCGTTGTTATCTGCTTTGCTGTATACAAGCAGCATTTCATTTTCATTTTATTATAGGTTTTTTTAGGAATTCTTTTGTCCATTGGTGTTGGTCAGGCGTGAAGTTTCGTGCATTTTTGTAACACAAACTCAGAGCCAACAAACCATCATGCCAAACAGTGGTTGAAAGAACTTTGACTATAGATTTTTGGACTTTAATATCAGTTGTTGGTTTCTGCCTGTCTGCCTCTGAAGCTGGCTTTGGTGGTAGTTTTGCCATGGGCCACAGCACCAAGTGTTCCCTGGCTGTTTGGCTGCTTTCGGAGATTTTACAAAAGCCCTTAGCCCCCCTCATCAGTACGAGTACTATTTTATGGTGCCATTTGTTTTGCTTTCTGACATCCCAAAAAAATCCACTCAACTGCTGCTGGTGCTGTTGCTGGCTCACAACAAAACTTTCCACTTCAAAGATCTCAAATATGCGACTAGCAAAGCACTTGTATGCTAAGGCAAGTCCCTCGGCTTTTTGGGTTTTTGATTGGTATACTAAGGCTTTTTTACCACCATCAGCAAATGAAGGGCTTTGCATTCAACAGCTTGTTGCTGGTTTACAAAATTCAGTTTGGCCTAAGGGGGGTGGGTGTTGTTGGCTGGCTTTCCAGCGGCGATCGCTACACATAACTTTTGTTCGAAAACCCATTATTTAATTATATTATTTGTTAATTAAGCAAACACTTAAAAAAACGGAAAAACAAATCCCATAAATTATCGAAACGGCTAAGCGTTTTTAAAACAGCAGGCCCAACACCAATCCATTTGAAGCAATTACTCTACCATTATGAAGCTGGGTTAGGCTTTGCATAAAGAAAAAACATTTTCTTAAATGATTCTGGGCACGAGCCTTTTTTTCTTATTTCTCTACTTTGCTGCAGTCCCCGCAGTCATTCTGTCAAAATCTTCCATTAAACAAAAAACACTAAGGGGGTCATTACTCTCGATTTTGTGATTTTTTTTTGCTTGATATTCTTTTTTTTTCATTATTTATACCTTCTTTGGTCTTGAGATTGATATTGTTGTTGTTGTGGAGTAGTAAGAGAAAAGAAAAACACAATGAAAGTTTACAAAACTTACTTGGTTTTTGTGTAGCGATGAATAAGTCTGTCTGGCTGTGGGTTCTGAAAAGGGTTGCCATAGGCAAATATATTTGCAAACAAAAATGATATCGATAAATAAGAGAATTTAGCTGTCAACGATGGTATCGATCGATTGGTTTTTGTGTAGCGATGAATAAGTCTGTCTGGCAGTGGGTTCCAAAAAGGGTTGCCATAGGCAAATATTTTTGCAAGCAAAAATAGTGTCGATAAATAAGAGAATTTTGCTATCAACGAATTTTCAACAATGTTATCGATAAATGAGAGAATTTTACTATCAAAGAATTTTCGATTTCCAACAAAAGAAATGATATCCGAACTCCATTTTTTGTGCCTCAGAAGTAACAAAAATTATTCACCACTGTAGTGTGGGACATAACAACTTCGTATTTGTTTTGGGGATATTAGATTCTGCTAGGCCGAACTTAATGAGTTTTAACTTGTTTCGTTTATTTGTGTTAGGTTAGGTTATCTGAAATTCTTTTCATTTTGTTTCGTTTTATTGCAAAAGTACAAAAAAACAAGTATTATCATTTTTAAGTAACTTTGTTATTTTTATATTTTATTTTTTTATGCCCACCACCATAGGATGGGGATATACTAATTTATCATATCATTTTTGTTTGCAAATATATATATATATATATATATATATATATATATATATAAATATACATATATATATATATATATATATATGTATATATATATATATATACATACATATATATATATATGTATATATATATATATATATATATATATATATATATATATATATATATATATATATATATATATATATATATATATATATATATATATATATATATATATATATATATATATATATATATATATATATATATATATATATATATATATATATATATATATATATATATATATATATATATATATACATATATATTCTTGATCGTCCCGTCGTTCTGAATCGATCTAGCCATGTCCGTCCGTACGTCTGTCGAAATCACGATAGAGGTTGGAATTTTGCACAGATACTCAGTATCCATGTAAATCGCTGGGGATTGCAAATGGGCCATATCGGTTCAGATTTAGATATAGCTCTCATATAAACCGATCTCCAGATTTGACTTCTTCAGCCCCTGGAAGCTGAAATTTTGTCCGATTTGGCTACAATTTTGCATGTGGTTTTCCGTTATGACTTCCAACAACTGTGTTTACTACGGTCCAAATTGGTCTATAACCTGATATAGCTCCCATGTAAACTTATATCCCGATTTGACTTATTGTGCCCCTGGAAGCCGCAATTTTTGTCCGATTTGGCTGATTGATCGTTGTGTTCTTTTATGATTTTCAACAACTGTGTCAAGTATGGTTCAAATCGGTCTATAACTTGGTATAGCTCCGATATAATCGATCCCCCGATTTGACTGCCTGAGCCTTTACAAGCCGCAATTTTAATCCGATTTGGCTGAAATTTTGCACATAGTGTTTTGTTATGACTTCCAACAACTGTGCTAAGTATGGTCCAAATCGGTCTATAACCTGATATAACTTCCATATAAACCGATCTCCCGATTTGACTACTTAAACCCCTGGAAGCCGCAATTTTCCGATTTGGCTGAAATTTAGCATGTTGTGTTTTGTTAGGACTTCCAACAACTGTCTAAGACCGGCCAAAATATGTCTATAACTTGATATAGCTCCTATGCAAAACGGTCTCTCGATCATCTTTGTTCGGTTCCTAGAAGCTTTAATTTTTGCTTGTTTGACAGACGTTTGTTATTTAGAATAAGATTCCCAAGATTCGGCCCGGCCGAACTTAGCACTCTTTTATTTGTTTTGGTACTTTTCCCCTCCTAACGCTGACAACATTTGTGAGGTACTATGCCATGTAAAACTTCTCTCGTCGCCCTGCGACACGCCGTTCGAACTCGGCTATAAAAAGGAGGTCCCTTATCATTGAGCTCAAACTTGAATCGGACAGCACTGATTGATATGTGAGAAGTTTGCCCCCGTTCCTTAGTGGAATATTCATGGGCAATATTTGCAATTTGCATATCAGGTCAGGTCATGTCATGCCATATCATATCATGTTATTTCATTTCATGTCATTTCAAGTCATATCATATCATCTCCCGGTAGTGCTCACAGTTACGTTACGATTCGCATCATCTTTGGAAGTACGGCCCAACGATGCCACCAGCCCATAAACCGCACCAAACTGGTACTTTTTCTAGATGTATTTGTAGCTCTTGCAATGCTTCTGGCTGATTTTCGCTCCAAAATTGACAATTCTGCTTATTTATGCACCCATTGAGCCAAAAATGATTTTCGTGCTCTTAACAGAGCACGCATTTTGATAATAAAATTCAATAATTTGTAAGCGTAGTTCGTTTGTAGGAGGATTTATGGTTCAATTGAAGACCAAACTGAAGATGTTTGACAGTGAAACAAAACACGAAACGTGTCTGAGCTGTTTAAACAAGTGTTGCCAAAAAGATAATAGCTAAAAAATCACCCTTTATTAAGGCTCCCATCATCCGACCAGCATAGGATCCAGTTCAGACTATGTTAAGATAAAGCTGACATTTAGACCAATCTTCCAATTTAGGATCTAATCCCAATTTCTCTGAAACTGTAACTTGAATAAAGTTATCGGGAGCTGCCACAAATATGATCCAGACCAGCTCCTACTTGCATATAACTATAAATATGGTAGTGGAGTTATAATAAAGTAGGATGATTTATATATTTATGGTTGTGGGTATCCGAAGTTCGACACGGCCGAATTTTACACGGTTTAGCTTGTTTAAATTCAATTATTTTATTTTACTTAATTTTATATATGTTTATTATTTATTTTACGTATTTGTTTGCCATATCCATTTTTTATTTATTTTTTTTATTCCCAACCTCACTTAAAAATCAGTCACAGAGTCTATTCTATGTTCGTAGATCTGCACAATGGCAACTCTCTTACTCGCGGTAACTTCAAGTTTTACCTTTCCTAAGGTGAGTTTGATTGCAATTCCCCCTCTCTCTCTCCTTCTCTTCTGCACTCAGCCTTACCTTTCTCAGCTCATCATAAAATCATTTCATTAGCTTTGTTTATTTTATTGTCTGCTTCCGAAGAGTTCTTTCTCTTACCTACAAAGAAAAGAAATGCAAAGAAAATATATGAGAAGATATGCGATATGATTACAACAACAAAAACAGAAACAACATAATTAAAACTAAATTATAAATAAAAAAAATATGTGCGTTGTTGTACTACATATCAGAGTAGAGAGGTAAATGTATGTCATTCGGCTTGAGAGCGGGAGAAAGAAAGAGAAAAGATATGGCACATGTTTGCTGCGCAATACATTTGATTTATTTGCCGTCATTAGGGAAAATTTTAAGGTTAGACAATAATTAACAAAATACTATTAGCCTTAAAAGGGTGCTTTTAGTTTCAGTGACTAGCCTTAGTAGGGCAAAAAAATTGAGACATTCAACTATTCTGCACAGGTACATTGAAAAAGAGATAGCTACAAAACCGATTTTTAGCAAACTAAAATATTTAGTAGATTGACTTATTTTTGGTATAGAATTATAAAACTATTTTTCGCCCACCTACCTTCTTCAATGAGTCAAAACCATATTTTTTTAAGCCGAATTTTGGTTTTTTAAACCTCATCTTCATGGGTATGTATGTTAATCTTAGATTATAAAGAATATGTTCATCATAGTTTCAACATAACTCGTTTTATTGTTACATAAATTCAATAATTCAGGCCCTCTTAATGGTATATCCATAAATTTGTCAAAATCGCTTTATAATCCCCCCCATATATCATATGGCCCACAATTAAAACACGTATTTTTTGAATTTGACATTCAAGTTCACACTTTTTCTAAGCCTCCAAAATAAAAACAAAATCAACCTTTTCTCAAAGCTATTGAATAATTGGTTAACTAGTGTCCCAAACGTTATCCCTCTTGTAGTTTTCTTAGCTTTCTTGTTGAGAGTGGCGTTTAAGTATCAATGAGTGGGGCTGGCTGGCTAATGCGGCTGCGCACTTTTGCCAATGATGCAAAGCAAAACTTCAATTGCCAGACAGTCGCACACCAACAAAATACAATACACGAATCTGCGCTGCATTTGCAATGGATTCACACGCTTTGAATGCCGCTGCAATAAAAACAAACGAGCAAACGATCCAACCAACGAACGAATGAATGAATGGCAAAACAAGCTAAGATAACATAAAAATTCTCACGACACTGAAACCGAAAACTGAAACTTCACTTGGATCTCAGCGTGGAGCTCAAACAACTTTGGCCGCAGCATAACTGCAGGCAGCACTAAAGCAGAAAATACAAACAAATAACAAACATTTGCATTACGACAGCGATGCGGTGAAAATAGATATTAGGGGTATACTTTGAATGCATCAAAGCTCCAAACTTAACTTAACTGTAAAAAAATCAGCAAACATTGAAAATACATTTTAGTTAAGCCTAATAAGTATTACCTTTTGAAATGGTGCTAACTTTAACTTTATTTTAGGAGCATTGTGTTGAAGACAAAAATACGTATTGCTTATTTATATATAGCAAACTCTGTCTGCTGACTGTTAGTAGTTAATTTTGGCACTATCGATATTTAAATTTTTTGACTGAATATCGACTGATATTTTTCCGATGGATACTATCGCAAAAGTTAAATTTTTTGCAAAGTTAAACAAATATAAGCAATCCGACACTCAATGCATCCTTCAAGATACATTATGCCTAAAGAGAGCGCAATTTTCATCCGATTAGGCTAACATTTTGTACAATGATTTCTCTCATGACTTCCAACCGACTTTATTAATCTTGGTTTTATTTGGTCTGTGTATTGATATTGCTTCTATATAAATCGATCTCCGGATTTTTACTTCCCATTTTCGTTTGAAATATAGGTGATGGAAAATTAACGATAGTATCGTTACTATTGATATTTATTATTAAAACTATAGAAAATATCGAATGTTGCGAATATCGATAGTTTGCCAGCTCTACATTGTGCACACTGATGTTATTGTTGTCATTTATTGCACAAGCTATTTGTTGAAGAGTTTTGACCAAGAAAACGGAGTCGAAGTTTTCATCCGATCGTACGGCTTAAATTCAGCCGCCCATTTCAACAGAAAAATGGGCTGAGCCGAAATAAAACTAAAATCTTAATACGCATTTTCCTTGGTGTAATCAAATATATGTTTTTTTACAACTTTAATCTTCCGATTTGTCTGCCCAAGTGCACTCTGCTTATAATAAGAACATAGCACAAAATAGTACTCGTTGCTACCAGAACTTCCAAGAATCTTACAAACCTCAGTGACATACTGGAGTTTTCGAAACATTTCCCAAAGATCTGCCAAGTGACAACATATGGTCGTATTTCTTCAAAATATGATAAAACAAATCGCTTAATTTTTTTAAACTGATCTTTTTTAGGACTTTACGACCATATTCCTGCTCGAAATCATTTCAACTCTATGCTTTCTATTCAAAAAATAGCATAGCAAAGAACTTATAAAGTGTTCGGTAAGTGTGTGTGGTGGGCAACAACACACAACCGCACATAATACCTATGTTCGCGAGCACAGGATAAAGAAACAAACGCACACGGACAGTATAAGCAACTCGTGTGCCTTCGTTCGTTCCACGCATTGTTGTTGTTGTAATCACATTGCGTGTGGAGGTAGCGATTCTCGTCAAGCTCCTGTAGGTGAGTAATCTTGTTCCGGTCCAAAGGACCGATCGCCACGGGAACTGGGTGGCCATTGGTTATTTAAAGGCGCCAATAACTCACCTTGTCATATCGAGCATCATAGGCACTAAGTAGTCATGAACACCACACAATCGGACCTCAATATTCCAGAAAGTGGTGAATTTCCGAACATCGTGTTCTCTCATAAGAAAACCTGTGTCCCGTTTTGACATCTTGAGCTCTTGGAAGAAATGATCATTTTTTATCCGTTATGGTAAAAAATTGGCATGTAGTATTCTGTTACGACTCCCAACATCATAGTCCAAACTGGTCTATAAGCTGATAAAGCTCTCATATAAACCGATCTCTCGACTAGTTTTCTACGGCTCCTAGAAGGTTTAATTTTCGCCTGATTTGTAAGAATTTTTTTACTTATATTTTGTGTAACACTATGTACTTAATTTAAGTTTTAACGGATGGTGCAATTAAGAGTTAGTGTCATTAGCACAACAACAAAAATCTGCCCCCAACAAAACTACTTTGAGTGGCAAATGCCGTAAATTGAAATGTCAAAGTGATTTTAGAAATAAACGTTGTTTTACACTATATCTTATTCAAATGGGTCTTAAAGTTGTATTTTCATCATTATGACACTGTTTTGTTACTTATGTGTGGAATATTCGATCAAACAGAACATCTTTTTAAGTTTTAGGAAAAAAACCGCAGCTGTGTTATCAAGCTTTTGGCATTTGGCAACTGTAAAATCAAAACAAAAGTAAAAAAAAAATTTACTCAGCTGTTCGCATGACCTCACCTTATAATGGCATCCTGGTTTTAACGTTTGCTTACCCCTAATAAAAGTTTCAAAAATTTCACATAGTTATTTCAAATGTTTGTATGCAAATAAGAGATGAAAAATAAAAACAAAAACAAAAAGTTATACAAAAAACAAAGCCATAAGCGATATAAGCAAATGTTGTTGTATTGGTTACATACATATGAACACATATATAAACAATAATCCCCAATTTCAAGGATTAATGGCCTTATCGGACCTTACAGCAACAAAGACGCCGAAAAAGAGTTAAAGCAAATTTAAGGGGATACTTGCAGCTGAATGTACCCCAAATGCAACAATTCAAAATTTGAAGATGGTGATCAGTTTGCAGTTGTTTGTTTCACGACAACATGTGTTGGCATCAATGTATTAACGTACGTGTACGCATGGAAATGTATAGTAATAATGCCCATATTGGTAAATGCAAGTACATGAGAAAGTAATCTCCCCCTCTCATAAATTGCCAGCACAAAAAGCTTAAGAAAAAACCAAGCGATTCAAAACAAAAAGTATTACAAGTTCTTTGGTTTTTTTCTTCAGTAAAAATAACAGAATATCTGGTCATATGTTGATCGAAAAAATGTGTTCCAATGCCAAAAGTACTCACGCATTTAAGTGGCGTTTTTCTGGGTTTCAAGACATTGGCAATGCAGAAAGAAGTAGAACGAACGAATTGTGTGTGTGTGCATCTGAGGCTTCAATTGAAGCCATACGCTTTATCTTTTTGTGCTTAGATGAACATGGTGCTCATGGAGCTGTATCTTCATTGTGGCTTTGGAACACATTGCAATTCCATTACAAAGTCTCATGGGTATAAATTTAAGCGAGTTGATGCTCATCAGACTTTTTGTATGATACTCATCTTCTTTATGGCTGCCTGTTGGCGGCTGAGGCCCATTGAAAGTGTCATTGCTGATGGACTGTTAAAAATGTTTAACACTTTCAGGCTTAGTTTAATATTTGGGTTATTTGGTTGAAGTTTTAAAAATATTTTATTACTACGAATTGGACGGACGTCAAACAATGTTGTTTAGCCCTTAGCCTCTAAAGCATGAACTTTAGAAACATATTCACTTTTTTTATATATTTTTTATTGAAAAACTATTGCCTATGAATAGATTAGCTGGATTGTGCGTTTTGGTTACTGTCCAACAGTGATTCGTTTCAATTCTCCAACTTGTCTCGTTTTTTTTTTCTTTTCATTCTCAATGGGTTCTCTTGTGGCTGATGTCAAATGTTATCAAAGCTGTTTTCAATACATTCATTCCTTTGCTTGGTTTGTTTTTCATAAACAGCATTTATTTTTTATGGCCTCCGAGCAACAAAATATTGCCGAGGAGGATTATTAGAAATCTTTGAACGCAACAACATGCCAACAAAAACAACAAACAGTCAATGGCTGGGGATGGCCCCTTTTTTTCTCAGAGTTAAAGTTGTTGAAAATCTGGATTGTATTAGCTTTATATTCGCTTGGACTGCCTGCCTGGCTGCCAAGATTAAATGACTTGCGTAATAAGTCAGGCGAATCAATCAACAATTGAATTGAAATTCCTTTAAAATCAAAAACAAAGCTCACTGTCATAGGGATCCAGAGAAATGAGGTGACCAGCTCACATGCATACAATATATATTTGGATTTGTTTATATTGTATTACACTTGTAATAATGGGTCAATGATCTCTATATATAGTAAATATAGTCTGATCAGGGAGAACTTTTTCCAACTATCATGCCAGACAAATTTTTTGTAATCAGCAGTTTAGTGCATAGATTACATGCGTATTTTCTGAAGATCCCATTGAGAAACCGAGTGGAACTGATATGAATGGTTGTGATTATTACTGCTGACCGATGCAAGTTTAACTTAGTGATGTTTGTTAGAAACCAGACCAATGATGCGATGTGGATCAAGGAGTAGACTATATAAGATCCAACACCACCGAGTCTATCTTATTTTAAGCAAATAGGTAACCGACGATATATTAGCAACATATAGGGTAGCTTACACCAAGTGTTACTAATTCAAACGACAAAATTTTTGTTGTGTAAAAATATTTTTCATTGATTCAAATGACATAAACCATTCACATTTGCTCGATATGACCACATTTGGACTTTTGGTATACAGTCGTTAAAAAAAACGAGCTGCACGGTGCACAAATGTAAACTGTGGATAATTAAGCTCATGCTCGTTCATTAGCTTTCTTCAGCACTTCCATACTTCCAGAGTTTTTAGTCCTTAACATGCTCTAGGAGGCCGTCCTAGTGCAGAGGTTAGCATGTCCGCATATGACGATGAAGGATTGGATTCGTAATCTGACGAAAAAAAATTCTGCGGTAGTTATCTCCTACTAATTCTGGCGGATTGGCATCTGACAATAATGAAATTAATTTTAATCGATTCTTGGTTTACATGTGCTTTTTTTGCTAGTACGACCTTGGTCTACGACCAAAGCACCTTTCAAAATGAATAGTCATCAGCGGTAACCGCTGTCATACTATCACTTGAAGTGATTATTTCGGTTGGCCGTTCTTAGGGTAGAAATCTCTTCGATTAAGTAAACGTAAACATTTTGGGAGTTCACGTAAACATACCATTTATCATTTTTGATATGTTTTCTCTTCAGAGAACACAATGTACGGAAATTCGAAATGTTCGCGCAAGTGCAGCAACTCCTCTGATCTGTCGAGTCTTACTATTTTTCTTTGGTGTAAGATCCTGTGGCTTTTAGAACTTGTAAGGCTTTACGTTGAGCTCCTTTTTTCACATATGTTGCAGATTTTCACGTGATATTTTTAGATCTTTGGCAGTTGCAGTCTTTTTTTCTACCACCATGGCGTTAAGCAACAGTTAAGCACCCAGTACCATTATAATGGTTTATAATGCGATACACAAATATTTTGTTCTCTTTGAAGTGTTTGAGTTCGCCAATAATAGCCGGTTATGATTTTCCAGCCAATTATATTGCAATCACACTACTACGCTTGAACTCCGTCAGGAATAACTTACTTTTTAAATAAACTCGAAAGCAAATGCTTTTGGTGACTTATACCATATAATTAGTGACTTAAACCTGTCAATTAAACAAATGTTTTGAAGTTGTAATTTCTAATTAGACAGATATATTATTGTGAACTTGGCAAGTCTTCGTGTCAGCTTCCCTGATTTCACAATGGGCTTAGCTTTTCTCATGGTTGGGGTTTTACATTTCTTCTTAAGGCTCTAGAGGGCTCAATTTTCTTTCGATTTGCATGAAGTTTTGCAGGGGAATTTTTTCCTACGACCACCAACCATTTTCGAAACATTTAGGCATTGGTTGAGAAAAATAATTTTACTCATGCATACATAGACAAAAAATGAGCCCACCGCTGTTCTTGAACACCTTTTGTAAGTTATTCTTATCTGATTATATAAAAAGTAAATGGCAATTTTTTGGTATAACCTCTCATTATTCTGCCTATAAAGAAAAGCCGTGCAAGGAAATTGACAACATATCACATTCTTTCAATAAAGCTTGTAGAAAGCATGTAGAAACAGGGGAAATTATATAACTGCCCTATGGGATGAGGGACCCCAGGACATTTTAATGTCAGATTCGTTCCTGCTCCCAGGAACCTTCCACACTGTGGAAAGTTTTTCCAGAAAATGAATTATTTTCGTACTCTACTCCCAAATACCAATTGTACCAATTGCGCTTGTAGAATTTTTTGGGGTGGGGTGGCTCCTTGTCATTTGCCCCTAAATATTTTATATCGCATTCGAACTTTTCATTCATTTGAGTAATATATTGCCATGAATGGTCCATGGTGGTGCGTTTGGTGGTTTTTGGGGAGAGACGTTGCTCTCAGCTACTTAAATCCAATGATGGTTCAAAATTTTAATAACAGAAGAGTAGTCTGCTGCCAAACACATTTATTTGCGTCCCATATTCCAACCAAACTGCTTAAATAATTTCTTAGGTGTCACTCTGACTCCTGGCTATTGGCCCTAAATGTTGATATCAGTTTTGTACGGTTCCACCATTCATTTGAGTAACATATTGCCATGAACGGTCTATATGTTCGTTTTCCCCGGGGTGTGGTGTTGCCAAGGTGGGGCATTTCCCGGTTACTTGAATCCAAATTTTGTTCCAAATTCTAATAATAACAGGTTCATACTCTACTCCAACCAAATACCTTTTATTTGAGGCGCATATTGTAGCCAAACGGTCTACATGCCAAGCGGGCGTATCGCCATCGGTGTCTATGTATCCGTTAAAGGGTAATTTTGGTTCCTTCCAGTCACTTCAACTTAATTTTGGATATCAAATTCGATAAAAGGGTAAAAACAAAAAAATCGTTTAAAACGGTTCACTCATCTCCAAGATGCTCTGAATTTTCTGAGTTCACTACTGCCTCGAACTATAAAGCCACAATTTTGCATGCATCTGGTCACCCCAGCATCAAAGTATACCAACAGACTTAAGCTTCAAATAATCTAGTTGATGGTCAATGGGTATCAAGCCAAGACTCTCCCAGAAGAGTTGGGATCTGTTTTTTGTACTTAATTCCAAGCAAGGGTCTGGATTTTATTATGATTTCTTTGATTTCGATAGGACGTTTGCAGGCAGAATGCATATATACATCCACAAGCAGGCTAGTCCATAACAAGAGTAGCATATGACAACAGAGATAATTTATGGCAGATCTTACATTGATCAAACACCATGGGCAGGCAAGTGCCATAAAGAATAGGCAACCAAGCGCAATCAACTTAGTAGCTTCAAACTGCATTTTCTGTCCACCGATATTCATTGAGAGTGTGGCTACCACCAAATAGAGGAACAGAGAGAGAGAGAGAAGTATAGAAAACCATAATAAATCTTTTGACTTGATCTTCATTTGCTATTTAAGGCAATTGTTGCCGCTGCAGCATCTTTGGGACATCTGCAGAGCCGTGTCCCTCCTCAATGGTGTCTTTGGATTTTTTTAATTAAAAAAGAGACAAGACAATTCATTGTAACCATTATTGGCCAGTGAAGTCAACAAATGGCCAAATGCCCATATACCAGACTCATTCACATGACCGAAGAAGGAGAGACAACTCCACACGGCTCGCTTAGATTTCCCCAACCCCATGTCATGTACAACTTTCCTAATTTGTCGTCCGACATAGACATCTCTCCCAGGACATTGACCATATTTAAGCAATCCAAAGAAGAAAGCTGCCAAGATTCACCATAGCCAAAGTCCAACATTGTTCCAATGCTGCCACAACAAACAGACCTTTTTAAGTAATGACCAACAGTTAGCCGTTTGGCCGTTTGAATGGTTGTGAAAAATCCGTAATTGTCGGTTAGCTTTTTGCATGGCCAGCAGAAAAAAAAGGAAAAAAAAACTAAACCACCCAAATTCCCGCCGCCAACAAGTTTTCAATGGAATTGAATTGAAGAGCATGAAAATTTCTTTGTAAAAAAAGTTTGATTTTTTCAAGTCCACCAACTAAACTAAAAAAAAAAAACGTTAACTCTACTTCCGCTCTATAGCCAGGCCAGACTTGGTGGGTTAGCAAACGAATTTTTTAAAGGTGATCATTATGATGGCTGTTG